>NW_007729293.1:220817-247898 GCF_000696425.1 Galeopterus variegatus | reverse complement strand
AAGCTTTTCCCCTATGTTCTCTTCTAGGAGTACAACATTGTGCCCATAGATAACAATACCGTATTGTACATTTATAAGTCTGTTAAGAAGGTGGATCTCATGTCAAATGTTCATAAAACAATAAAAATAATTAATTAATTAATATCATTTGCATTGACTAATCCATTTGAAAATATGCATACTCTTTTGCTGTTAAGTGTAAACTCTGTAGACAGTCTTGTGCACATGCTCCAGGAGACAGCCCCTAAAATGCTAACAGTAATGGGCGAAAACTGAAAAACAAAAATGTGTCAACACAGAGGAGAACAAATAAATTAACTGTGGTAAACTCTGTAAACAGAATATCTTGCAGCAGTGAAAAACAGCCAACTACAGACATGCATAGCAGTATTAATGAAATTTTTAAATTTTGAGTGAATCATAAAAGCACGTACAGTTTTATTTCATTTATAAGCCCTTCAAAACCAGGTAAAACTAAACATTTTTCAGGGACACAGAAATAATGATAAAAAATTTAACTAAAAGAAGAAGAAGAATAAAAATAATATCAGTGATGATTTGGGGTAGATGCAGGGAGTACATGTGGTTTGTGAGGTTCCTCGTGAGACCTTCTACATGACTGTTCATATATGCCCCCTTTTTTAGCCTGCATAGAAGTCGAATGGCAGAACGTTACTTTCTTTACTCAAGTACCAACTTCCGTATTTTGCACACCTGCAAGTGAACTTCAGAGTTGTGCCTGTTGTACAAAATATGTTGTACAAAACAGACCCATCACATCCATCACTCATACACAGCCTGTCCTTGGAACTCATCACTCTTGGCATTTTCTCACTGCATGTCTGATTCCTTCATTTAACACCATGTCTCCTTCCCAAAGCACTCACCCAAACCCACACACTCAGAAGAGCTGGTCTCAGATGCAAGCATGAGGGAGAGGCATATGTGATGTAGACATGAGGTAAGGCATGAAGAAAGTAAGGCTGTATGGGGAGAATTATTTTGAGGATCATAGTAAGAGAGAAGCACAGAAATCAGCAGATGCAAGGACTGTTTGGAGGGAGCCTTTATAGATGTTATGAGAAGAAGATTGGAGACGATGAAATAATCTTTTAGGAAGATTTACTGTGTGATAAGAGGTGCAAAGCTCTTATTACATTTATTTGCATAAACATTCAAAAAAGAGATATATTGTTTCACAAGGTTTTAGACTGGCTGGGTATTTCTTTCTCCCCCCCCCCNGACATGTAACCCAGAGGTCCTTAGTTCTGGCTGCACATTAGAAGGACGGGGAGCTATCTAAGTTAATATGCCTGAGCTCCTCCATGGTTCTGATTTAGTTTTTCCAGGAAAAGTTTCCAGTATTAGTAGTTTAAAAAAAATTCCAGCTGGTGTTAATATACAGCTGGGTTTGGGAACCATAAATCCAGGTAAATAGGACCATGAGCAGCCTGGCAGAGAGACTGCACACACTCAAAATGGCCTGTAAACACCTTAGAGTCTCGATCTCTGAAAAGCCATACCATTTGAGGCTGCAGAATGAATCGGCAGTGAGACAGATGGACGGTTGAATAGCTGGGGCCCTCCCACAGCGGCTGACCTGTGTGAGATTTAGAGAACATTGCATAAATTCTTGTATGGGGTCCCCAAAAGGCCTGAGAGTACATTTCTTATTGTGTGGAGAAATGTGGACTCTCATCTGTTATTAACTGGAAACGTGAATTGGAAGGCAACTTAAGAAAATAGTTAAGTAATGTTGAGCTTCTTATCATATACCTGTGGGTCAATTGTATGACTTTGGAAAATGTCTTTTCAAGTATTTGCCCAGTTTTTAATCAGGTTTTTAGTTTGTTTGTTGTAGTTGTTGCTATTGTAAGAGTTCTTTCTATACTTTGAAGATTATCCCCTAAACAGACAAATGGTTTGCAAAAATTTCCTCCCATTTTGTAGGTTGTCTTTTTCCTCCATTGACTGTTTCCTTTGCTGTGCAGGAGCTTTTTAGTTTGATATAGTCTCCCTTGTCTATTACTGCTTCTGTTACCTGTGCTTTTGGTGTCATATCCAAGAAGTCATTGCCAACAACAATGTCATGAAGCTTTTCCCCTATGTTCTCTTCTAGGAGTACAACATTGTGCCCATAGATAACAATACCGTATTGTACATTTATAAGTCTGTTAAGAAGGTGGATCTCATGTCAAATGTTCATAAAACAATAAAAATAATTAATTAATTAATATCATTTGCATTGACTAATCCATTTGAAAATATGCATACTCTTTTGCTGTTAAGTGTAAACTCTGTAGACAGTCTTGTGCACATGCTCCAGGAGACAGCCCCTAAAATGCTAACAGTAATGGGCGAAAACTGAAAAACAAAAATGTGTCAACACAGAGGAGAACAAATAAATTAACTGTGGTAAACTCTGTAAACAGAATATCTTGCAGCAGTGAAAAACAGCCAACTACAGACATGCATAGCAGTATTAATGAAATTTTTAAATTTTGAGTGAATCATAAAAGCACGTACAGTTTTATTTCATTTATAAGCCCTTCAAAACCAGGTAAAACTAAACATTTTTCAGGGACACAGAAATAATGATAAAAAATTTAACTAAAAGAAGAAGAAGAATAAAAATAATATCAGTGATGATTTGGGGTAGATGCAGGGAGTACATGTGGTTTGTGAGGTTCCTCGTGAGACCTTCTACATGACTGTTCATATATGCCCCCTTTTTTAGCCTGCATAGAAGTCGAATGGCAGAACGTTACTTTCTTTACTCAAGTACCAACTTCCGTATTTTGCACACCTGCAAGTGAACTTCAGAGTTGTGCCTGTTGTACAAAATATGTTGTACAAAACAGACCCATCACATCCATCACTCATACACAGCCTGTCCTTGGAACTCATCACTCTTGGCATTTTCTCACTGCATGTCTGATTCCTTCATTTAACACCATGTCTCCTTCCCAAAGCACTCACCCAAACCCACACACTCAGAAGAGCTGGTCTCAGATGCAAGCATGAGGGAGAGGCATATGTGATGTAGACATGAGGTAAGGCATGAAGAAAGTAAGGCTGTATGGGGAGAATTATTTTGAGGATCATAGTAAGAGAGAAGCACAGAAATCAGCAGCGTGATCATGAAGGTGGTTTTCCCAGGGCGAGGCTTATCCATTGCACCCCTTTCTTTTTTTAAAATTGAAACATAATTGATTGTACATACAGTGTTGAATATCAATAACTGTGGGGAATATGTGATCCTCAAATCATGATAATTACTATATTTATCATTACACAATGTAATCATTTTAGTGTCCCTTTACCCATTTCTCATTCTCCCTCCCCCTTTCCCATCTCTGGTGGCCTCAGCTCCATTCTCTTTTGAGAGTTCAGTGAATTATTGTGATTGTTGTATCTTTCTTTCTGTTTTTTGTTTGTTTGTTTGTTTGTTTTTTAGCTCCCACTTATGAGTGAGGAGATGCAGTATCTCTCTTTCTATGACTGGCTTATTTCACTTAACATAATTTTCTCTATGTTCATCCATGTTGCTGTGAATGGCAGAATTTCATTCTTTTTTATGAAAGAGTCATATTCCATTGTGTATATACACCACATTTATCTTATCCAGTCATCCTTCGATGGACGTTTTTGTTGGTTCCAACTGTTAGCTATTGTAAATAGAGCTTTGATAAACATGGGGGCGCAGGTACCCTTTCAACATGATGATTTCCATTCCTTTGGTTATATACCCAACAGAGGAATTGCTGGATTGTATGGCAGTTCTTTATGTAGTTGTTTGTGAAAGCTCCATAACATTTTCCATAATGGCTTCACTAATATACGTTCCCACCAATAGTGTAGGAGGGTTCCCCTTTCTCCACATCCTCACCAGCATTTGTTATTCTCTGTCCTTTTGATAATGGCCAGTCTAAGTAGGGTGAGATGATGCCCCAATGTGGTTTGGTTTCGATTTACATTTCCCTGATGCTTAGTGATTTTGAGCATTTTCTCATGTGTCTGTTGGGCGTTTGTATATTTTTCTTTGAGAAATGCCTATTCAGCTCCTTTGCCCATTTTTTATTCAGGTTACTTTTTCTTTCTTTCTTTTTTTTTTTTTACTTTGAAGTTGTTGGAGTTCCTTGAATATTCTGGATCTTTCTTTTTTTTTTTTTTACTTTGAAGTTGTTGGAGTTCCTTGAATATTCTGGATATCAATCCATTGTCAGGTGCACAGTTTGCAAATATTTTCTCCCATTCTGTATGTTGCCTTTTTGCTCTATCAACTGTTTCTTTTGCTGTGTAGGAGCTTTTTAGTTTGATATAATCCCATTTTTTTTTCTTTTGTTGCCTGTGCTTTGGGGGTCTTATTCATAAAGTCTTTGCCTAGTCTTACTTCCTGAAGTGTTTCTTGAATGTTTTCTTTTAGTAGTTTTATAGTTTCAGGTCTTATATGTAAGTCTTTAATCCATTTTGAGTTGATTTTGGTATATGGCAGGAGGTACAGGAATAGTTTCATTCTCCTACATATTGTTTTCCAGTTTTCCCAGAACCATTTATTGAAGAAGGAGTCTTTTCCCCAATGTATTTTCTTGGTGCCTTTGTCAAAGATCAGTTGGCTGTCAGTATGTGGGTTGATTTCTGGGTTCTGTATTCTGTTCCATTGGTCCAAGTATCTGTTTTTATTCCAGTACTTTTCGATTTTTGTTACTATAGCTTTGTAGTATAATTTGACATCAGGTAGAGTTATGCCTCTGGCTTTATTATTTTTGGCTTAGGATTGCTTTGGTTTTTCAGGATCTTTTGTTGTTCCATGTTAATGTTAGGATTGCTTTTTTTCTATTTCTGTGAAGAATGTCATTGGTGTTTTGAAGGGGTTTGTATTGAATCTGTAGATCACTTTGGGTAGTATGGACATTTTCACAATGTTAATTCTTCCAACCCAAAAGCATGGACTGTCTTTCTATCTTTTTTGTGCCCTCTTTAATTTCTTTCAGCAGTGATTTGTAGTTCTTCTTGTAGAGATCTTTCACCCCCTTGGTTAAATTGATTCCTAGGTATTTTACTTTTTTGGTGACTATTGTCAATGGGCTTGCTTTTATATTTCTTTTTCTGTTAGTTCGTTATTGGAATATAAGGATGTTACTGATTTTTGCATGTTGATTGTGTATCCTGCAACCTTACCAAAATCTATACAGAGGTTGATTTACAACTAAGTCAGATGACTACCATATGTTGAACATGCAACTGTGAAATTATGGAATTGTCTGTTTTCCCAAAGGTAGTGGAGGCAGAGAACAGACTTTGTAAATATGTGAAAAAGTAAGACTTGATAACAGATATTGAGCACTTTTCTCATACATTATGCAAACTGCTAATACTTACTCCTTCCTCAGATTACTTGACGTAAGTAGAGTCAGCATCTCCATTTGACATATGAAGAGACTGAGGTTAAATCACTTACCTAAAGTCTCAAGGATATAAAGAGAGCTTGATCACAGTTATCTACCCTCCACTGGAGGCTGGGTATTAACCACTAAACAACACTACCCTAGTAGCCCCAGAATGTTGACACAAGCTCCCTGACACAGGAAGGAGGAGCAAAGATGACCCAGGTAAGTCAGTGTCTCAAAGGGATCCTTAATTAAGTTCACAGTTAACTATTTTACTATATTTAAATCTCCACTATAATAAAGGAACTGAACATCTTAGAATCATATTGCTCTTGATGTGAAACAGATATAGGACTCAGCATTTCAAAGCTGGTAGTGGCTGACAGCATCATCAGGGACCCAGGTTTATGTCTTTCTGCTTCCCTGTGCAGAGATACTTGAATCCTCTGTGCTGTGCCATACATTACTCATGCATAGAAGGTGGAAAATAATAATCCCCACTCACCAGGTTGCTATAGGGTTTAAATGAGGTTTAATCATATAAAAATGCTTAGAAGAGTGATGCTTGGAAAAAAGTTGACATCAATAAATATTAGCCATCACCATGATCCCCTCACCATCATTGTCATCATCACCAATATCACCATCATCACCATCATCATCATCATCATCACCATCATCATCATCATCACTGTTTTTGTTAAGGCCTTGGGAAAATTTGTGGTTCTCCACTAATTTTGTTCTAACAACTAAGAAGCTGGATAATAAAATTTCAGGCTTGGAGTAAACTTAAGCTCATCTCGTGTAACTCATTCAAATATGTAAAAATGCCATTAGTTTGTTTAACAATCAACATCTCATCACTGCTTAAAGCTTTCCTGAAATTGAGAACTATTTAAATTACAAAAAAAGCCCCTATCAAGATTATTTCAATATAAGGATGCAAATGCCTTGTCTTCTCAATATAATCTTGACTATTTCAGGCAAATAGTAAATATTAAGGAGTAAAATTATTTTGCATCTGATTATTTGCTTGAAATAATCAAGATTATTTCAATATAAGGATGCAAATACCTTGTCTTCTCAATATAATCTTGACTATTTCAGGCAAATAGTAAATATTAAGGAGTAAAATTAGGGGAACAAATAGAACGCTCCATTATTAGACTTGAATCCATATTGCATACTTGTTCATTAAAACATTTACACTATGAAACTGTCCATTTCAACATACTCTGTTAATAAAAGAAATTATGTTTAAAAAGTATTTGCTAGGCTGAAGAGTAAAACCGTTTTGTTTAGTGTTCTCTTTATTAGTGTTTAGTTCTCTTTTTAATAATGAAGTTTAATATTTTTCCTGAGATATACATTTCCTATATTATATTATTTTTACTTCTGACTTGGCTGTTCATGACCTTAACCTATTTTTTATTAAAGTGCTCGCATTTATATTGGTTGATTTATAAATGTTCTTTATATATTAAGGATGCAAATGCCTTGTCTTCTGTAATACAATTATTTCCCCATTTGCCTTCCAGTTTATTTATAATGCATTTTAATAAATAGAAGTTTTAAAATGTTGTGTAATCACATATGTAAGTTCTCCTTTATGGCTTATTTATGACAGGCTAGAGAAGACTTTCCTATCTATATGTCAGATAAATACGCACCCTCTATTTTTTATTTTTATTAAAGTGCAATTGCACAGTAATATAGCAACATATACTTCTGTTTGTTTCTGGTAGTTTTTTTTCTCTAGCCCCTCATCTGTTTTTTTCCTCATCTAAGCCACACCAGGTGGTACTAGTTGCCTCAGGAAGGGCAGGGTGGTGAAAATGGAAAAAAATGTAGTAACAAAAGCTTTTGTGAGAGTCCCTGAGGAAAGCCTTGTTTTCTGCCTCCTGCTTCCCCGAACAGTCCTCCTCCTGCAGACAGCATTACAGGACAGGGAGTGGGCTGGGATCTCAGGGGATCTCGGGGATGCCAAAGCTCACAGTATTTCCAGCCCCCAGCCCAGCCTAGAAGCGGTGGAGTAGAGATATCCACAGAGGCCATTCAGGCAGATGGTCCTGAACAGGCACACAGACTTCCCTCTCACCCATGTGATGAATGGAGCCTCTGAATAGACAATGGCACCAAGGACCTGGAGCCCACTCCCAATTCCTGAGAGCTCCAAAAGCCCCTGTAGGACATGGCCACCATCCCTGGACCTTGAGCTGACTGAGGATACCCTAACTGGAATGAGATTCTGTCTCTGCCACTCTATGGAGTGAGGGTTACAAATAAAAATGAAGTAAAACATGGACGAATAAAGGGGCAAGAAATGAGTTTAGAAGTCAAGATTTGTATCCATCAAGTTATTTTATGACATGTGTGTGTGAAAGTGTGAGTCACTCTTTAATCCATGTGAGCTTTAATCAGAGTATAATAAAATGTAAAGATTTGCCATTAAAAAATTAATTTCAAATAGCTTGTGAGCTGGCTTTTTTTTTTTTTTTTTTGCCATTAATGTGTGTGTGTGTGTGTGTGTGTGTGCAATTTACCACTAACTCAAAATGATACATTTATCATTTACCAAATTCCAATAAAATTCTAATAAATTCGGGGCTTGTTGTCTTTGCGCATTTTATTCCATGCATTGACTACCCTGTTTTATCATGAGCATCAGCTGGTTTCAAGTAATCACTGAAATCTTGTCACATGTTTTAGGATTAGTCAGGGAAACTCTCCTTAACAATAACTTCTTCTTGCTCATTCAGAACTTTCTCGTCATAACTTTGATTTTATGAAACGCTTCAGGTGGGATTTATACCTTTACTGTATTGATCTTACTATCAAGGACTATGGTATGTTTTTCTATTGATTCAAGTCTTCTTTTATGATCTTCAGTACAGTTTTACAGTTTCATTTATGTAGGTTCTGCACATCACTTAAGGTGTTTATTACTAGGTGGTAAATTCTTATCTGTTTTCCGGTTTGTTGGTTTTTCCTTGTTGTTTGCTTATTTATTTGCTGTTTTGCAATTATATTGGGGAGGAAGTAATGTCCATTCCAGAAAAAGAACTTCATATCTGTATGAATTTTTCTACATATTTGATGAAGCTTTGTTACCAGAGGACTGCTTTCCTATGACACTTCAGCAGGGCATCTACTCCACATTTGAAGTGTGGCAGGGGCATCCTTCTTCTAAACTGCAATCCCTGCCCTCTTCCCACCTCAGAGAGCATCCTCTGCACTCAGGAGAGGCCCTAAGCCCAGCAGGGCATCTACTCCACATTTGAAGTGTGGCAGGGGCATCCTTCTTCTAAACTACAATCCCTGCCCTCTTCCCACCTCAGAGAGCATCCTCTGCACTCAGGAGAGGCCCTAAGCCCAATGTGTTCATAATCGCTTGCCTCTGCAGTTCCCTGAGAGCGATTTTTACATGTGGGTGGCCATTGCAGCAAGTGAGGGACCCTTCATCTCCTCCACAGCCCATTTCCCATGCAAATCAGAAATTGCTATTGAGCTTCTGCAAAGATCCTGCCCATTTTCTTCTCCGGATGCTTTCTTTCTCAAGAAACAGAATTTAAATGAGCCCTTGGTCACTTCCTTCAATCTAAACCAGGAATTATGTTTTAAACTGGAGATGCTACTCCCTGGGGGCATTAGGACATCTGTTCGATAGTTTTTCATTGTCACAATATCTGGAGGGGACAAATGGGCTTTACCAAATCAGGCTGTTCCTGCGATGTGTGGAAGAGGTCTGCGTGTCAAAGAATCATCATGGCAATCACAAACTGTGGAAAAACAGGTGGCAGACATCAATCATCACAGATTTTGGTACTCAGGTAGATATGGTTTCCTCATTCTCTGTTTGGATGATGTTTACACCTTTTTTGTTTTTGTTTTTTTCTCCTTTCTGGAAAGATCTTACAGCAAGGATAGGAGACAGTAATTTGTCTGGGATATTTTCTTCTTCCACACAAACTTCATCCATCTGTGAATGTCAATTTTTTCTGTCAACTTCACTAGGATAGAGTCCCAAGCTACTGAGTAAACTCTAACTAATCTAGAGGTTGATGTAACAGTATGTGATAGATGTAGTCAACGTCTATACTCAGTTGACTTTATTCATTTATCTTTAATTTATTTTATTGTGACATAGTTGATTTTACATATCTGTGGGGTACAGAGCTGAATATCAATTCCTGAGTGCAATTTATGATGTTCAAATCAGGATAATTAGTGTATTTAACAATATACAATGTAATCATTCTTTTTGGCCCTTTACCAATTCTTCCCTGATCCTCTTCTCTGTCTCCCTTTCCCCTCTCTGGTAACCTCAGCTCTGTTCCCTCCTTTTGAAAGTTCAACGTATTCAGTTGATTTTAAATAAACGAGATTATCCTTGATAATGTAGGAGGGTCTGATCAGATCAGCTGAAAGGTTTTAAGAGAAAAACTGAGGTTTCCCTGAGGAAAAAGTAAATAATTCTCATGGAATACAGCTTCAGCATCTTCCTGAGAGTTTGCCACCTGCCGACCAATTCTACAGGCTTCAGACTTTCCAGTCTACAGCTGTGCAAGTAATTCTTTGAAACAAAACTCTCTCTCCCTATTTCTCTCATTCTCTCTAGATAGATAGATAGATAGATAGATAGATAGATAGATAGATAGATAGATAGATAGATAGATAGATGTAAAATGTGTATATTAATAGATATTCATTAATTGTTATTGATATTAATTATTAATTGTTATAATATCAATTAATTAGCATTATATTTATAATATTACATATAATATTATATATTAATATATAATTATATATTAATGATATTATATCACTTCTACATATATATAGTTCAAATACATGTATTTTAATATACTGTGATGGTTCTGTCACTGGTAGAATCCTGACTGCTACACCATTTTATTCCACATAATGTCCTACATGTGTGGTTCAGGGACAAGTCTCTTACGTGGAGATAAAATTCTAACATCAGCATGAAGAGTCCATTTGGCCAAAATTACTCTTAAACCCCGTTATGACAGCAGCAGACATCTTTGAAGAGTCCAACATAACTGTCTCATCCTCCAGTGTTGGAAAAGTTTAACATAGCCCTGTGAGCAGCAGACAATGGGCGAGTTATATTTTGGGGTAAAAAAAGAAGAAGAAAAAAAAAAACTACCTACAGCATTGTGAGGATTACACTCAGTTGGACTAGATGTTCACAGGGCCAGAGCGATTTGGGAGCTGAGAAAATTGAAGGAATGTTGGAGACATGTCTCCCATCTCAAGCTCACTGGGGCCTGTGCTCAGTGAGCAGGACAGTGCTCATAATCACCCAAATAACTTGACTGGCTGCCTCTTTACCTGTTGCTTTGCCCCCCATGGATTTGTCACCCCACTTCCCTAGGGTGACGGAGCTGCAAAGGATTACTCAAAGCCCATCTCTTCTGAGCAGTGAGAAGCCCCAAAGTGGTTAACTTTCCCAGAACCCTCCAGCAAGAGGCATCCCTTCCTTGGGAAATTAACCCCGAATTGGGGTTCTCTTCCTGCATTTATTTTCCAGGCCAGGAAGTTACAGGAAGAGGAAAAGGTGGGGTTATAGTTTAACAATATGGATTTATTTTCCAGACCAGGAAGTTACAGGAAGAGAACATAGGTGGAGTTACAGTTTAGCAATATAGGCTGGTAACTTTCAGTGAAACAAGCCAAATGACATTCCAGTAGACAATTAAGTGGTCCTATCAACAAAAGCTTGATCTTAGCAAACATTCCTTCTTATAGCAATTTCTCAGTATCTTTACATAACAATCAGTAACTAGTCTGTCCTTCAGCCAGCAACTTTGCTGTGCCACAAATCTTTATCTTACAGCAGAGAGTTTATAGCCTGAAGAAAATTTCCAGTCCTCTGCAAGGTCAATATTTGAAACTGAAAGGCTTTGGAAAACAAGAACCTGTGAAGTACATTTGCTTTAAGAATCCTCTACATCTCCCCCGCTCCGTTTTATTTATTTAAAAGAAAAAGCAAAAGCTATAGATCAGGTTGGCACAGTTAAGACAAAAGCATTTAAAGCAAAGTTGGTACCATTTAGCATGGCAAGTCCTTTTAATTTACTTCAGGTGAGGACTGATAATGTCATCATCTCTCAGGGTGGTTGTCATGGCATCATTCCAGGTGCTGTGAATTGGGTGTAATTACCAATTGTCTAAACTCTGGAATGGGATTCTGCTCCATAAAATAGTTGATTCTGAGTCCAGAGAGTATGTTAATGTTAAAGCTGTCCGGGACATTACTGCTTTCAGAGTGTCTAGTCTTTTGTAAAATTTTTGATCAATCGCAAGTCTTTTGTTTAAGAATAGGATGTCTCATCCACGTTACAAACACCCTCTTTAATGCCAGGAAAATTTAGAGAACTGCTTTTGTAGAGAAGATGTTATTTCCTCTTTTTTTGATTGAGGCATTCCTCATAAAAGCATTGATGATCAATATCTTGATTGAAAAGGTCTTAATTTTCTTCGTATATGTCCCACATAGCTGGGAATGCTGTTTCCCAGGTGAAAATCTGTCCCATGTCAGGGGGAAAGATGAACAGCAGGATGAAGCAGCAGTTTAGGCCAAATTACGGCAAATATAAAAGAGAGATCAGCAACTTGGAAGTGAGATATGCTATCTTATATCCAAAGTTCTAAATTACATCCTGTTATAAAGAGAGAGAAAGAGTTAATTTTCATTGAACTTATAAAAATAGCCACATTGCCATAATAATCATAAGCATACTTAAAGTTATTAAATTTGGGGGGGATCAAATAGGGAGAAAACAAATACTTTTACCTCTGTTTTAAATGACATTTTACCAAACTGTTCTTAGTTATAGGTAGCTTGAGAGAGAGAGAGAGAGAGTGCTCCTACATTTGGAAAACATTAGGAGAATCAGCAGTGTTTTAAGATAAGGAAATTGTAAAAACCCATAATTCTTTTTAATTAGTTCACCAATTAACTTTTGTTGTTTTGACCTTTGTGAACAACTTCACAAACCCATCAGTTTCTTCATTAGAATTTTGGAACTTCAGTTTAAACTATGAACTCAAAGTTTGTCAGAAAACTGTACCTATCAGAGTTTTTTCATGAAATATTTGAAGACATAACATTTTAAAAGTATAATTAAACCAAGATTGTGACTGGTAGCATTTATATTAAGACACAGATTTTTAAGAACCTTAAAAGATTTTGGAACACATATCCATAACACCTTCAGTACTGACAATGCTTTCCCATATAGTCTAATTTATTAAACAAGCCAATTAGTTTTGATACACCTTTTATATATTCTTTGAGAAATTCCAGGGCCCTTGGAATTCCTCAAATTTATTTTAAATTTAAAAAGTTGGGCTTACAGTTGTTGAAAGCTTTGTTAAGTAACAAAAAGCTTAAAACACTTAGCTGAATAAAATCACAAATTATTACAAAAAGTAAAACCAAAGTGACAGAGGGTTTCAAAGGCAGAGAGCACAAGAAATTATCATAAAATAAGTTCCTTGAACCAGTTATCTAAGGCACAAAGAAATCCTTTTACAATTTTGTATTAAGAGCAGTTAATTGAAAAGACCTTTAGTAATCCTGTTTGGTTAGTAAACCCAGGCAATGATGTGTGCTGACAAGAACAATTTTTATACATTCAGGTTAGAAAATAGGCATCCATTTATCAGAGCAAATTATACAAAGCCCAGTTTGAGTTTTAGCTATATTTACCAAATACATCCTTATGGTTTCCTAGCCAAAAACTTGGTGTATTCGATCTATACCCTTACCAGTTAATGCTAACTAGGGCCTATGAGATATTTGTCATAGGTTTCCTTTCACTAGCCATTTTAGGTCCCAGGTTTCCACGTGGCATTTGGAGCCACATGGAGCTTAAGACAGAGGGTGGTATATACACAAAGGATATTGTTTCTTCCAGCATGGCCAGGAGGCAGAGCTGAGATAACAAGGAGACATATTGACCTAGAGACAAATTTAGGTAAAAGGTTTGAATCAAATTTTGAAAATATATTTATCAAAACTTTAGAAGATGTAAGTTATGTGAACTGGAAAAGTATACTTATTTATTTAATGAGCATGCATTAATTATAAGCCAATATGGTACCTTGCACATAACACAATTACACAAACAAACATGAACATATAGACATAACATACAGCTTACACACTCATGTATGCAGACATAACAAAGAACAAATAAGGATCTCATAGGTTTTCTTTAAAATGTAATAGAAAAACTCACTAGTAAAAAGAACAATCAGGTTTAGATTGTGTTATTTCCAAAAGATTTATTGGTGAGGCTTCACCTTGCCTTAAAGAAAGCAAGATAACAAATTTACATTACAAAGCAAAGTATGCAAGCCTCTTCAAGAAGATGCAGAGATTTTTTTTGTTTTGTTTTAAGAAAATAGCATATAATTCTACAAAAAGGATTTTGCGAAGAAATACATAGATGAGACTAGAAGAGAATTTAGAAGTCTGCTTAAAATAACCAAGTGGATGTCAGAAAATTTGTGACCATCTATTTAAACAGGTAGATTTTAGTCTAGTTTTTGTTTCTCAAATTGGTTACTGAGCTCAAGAGCTGAGCCACCAATCAGAGATGAAACCATTTGACTGTTGAGGTTTTTAGGAGAAGAGCAGTAGACCCAAAAGGGGTCTGGTTGGCACCATGGCTGCTTTTCTTCTTAAAACCCGAGTCTTCAGTGAAAAATAGTAGTACATGCAGTTAAGAAAAGAACCACTGCTCTTAAGAGAAGAGAGAAGCAAGGTGCAGAAAAAAACATGCTCAAATGATACCAACATTGTAAAGAAATATTAACTTCTTTTACTTTTGATTGTCCGATTTAAAGTTTTCTCAGTCACTGGCAAAGATTAAGTTTTATCCTTTTTTTTTTTTTTTTGTCTTTTTTCGTGACCGGCAACAGGATCGCAACTCTCAGTGTCGCGCCCGCACTGCGCTCAACCAGTGAGCGGACCGGTCTCCACATGGGATCCGAACCCTCGGCGGGAGCGCCACTGCGCTCCCAAGTGCCGCACTCTACCGATTGCGCCACCAGGCCGGATCAATCCTTTTTTTGGTGACATAAATACATCTTAGTTTTTTGTTAACGTCTTGGATAGGTTTCAGAGCGACTTGACATAGATTCCCAGTTGTTAGGTGGGAAGCCTTAACGAGACACATTGCATAAATAACCAGTGACCAATTTGTTCCCAATTTTTTATGTTAAGGCTCCCTTCCTTCATGGTTGTTTAATATCCACTAACAGCTGTACAAGCTGCCATTCAGTTACTTACAGCCTACTGCTTTAAGGAGACATTGGAGTTGTAATGTATGTTCAGTCCCCCCTTTTGTTAATGAATTATCCATATTTTAAAAGTAAAGAGAAGGAAAAAATACCTCTGGGGTTGAAAAGAACTAACTTTGACCTGCCACAGGTGTGCAAACACTAATCGAAAGCCACCTGTGATTCCCTTACTGGGTTGTGTCTCCCTTATTAAGGACTCCCATGCTGGGATGAATTGGATGTCCATTTCCTCCCCAATGCTTGGCAGGTCAGTCTCCGATCCATGGAGAATGTCCTCACACGGGGCACCAAAGCTTGATCTTAGCAAACATTCCTTCTTACAACAATTTCTCAGTATCTTTACATAAAAATCAGTAACTAGTCTGTCCTTGACCCAGCAACCTTGCTGTGCCACAAATCTTTATCTTACACCAGAGACTTTATAACCTGAGGAAAATTTCCAGTCCTCCACAAGGTCAATATTTGAAACTGCAAGGCTTTGGAAAACCAGGCCCTGTGAAGTACATTTGCTTTAAGAATCCTCTACATTGACCTTGAACACATAGAGTGAAATTTGTGCCCATTTTGTGTACTTGTGATACATCCCCACTGTAGGAACAAAGGGTATTTAGACATTGGTAGGGAGGAGAAGTCTGAAGTTAATTGTTGCCTGGGAGAAGGTAGCAAAGGTCATCCCATTAGTGTTTGTGTAGATGGCTGCTGTTTTGTGTACTTGTGATACATCCCCACTGTAGGAACAAAGGGTATTTAGACATTGGTAGGGAGGAGAAGTCTGAAGCTAATTGTTGCCTGGGAGAAGGTAGCAAAGGTCATCCCATTAGTGTTTGTGTAGATGGCTGCTCAGTGTGCTTGACGAGATGCAAGAAATCTGGTGGCACCTCCTCTGGGTAAGATCTTAGCTTCATTGTCCATGGTACTATTCCCATTATTATGCTTAACTTTGTGGGATGTCAGAATTGTCAGCCAACCAGAATGTTGGAGGCAGTTAAGAGCTCAGACTCTGAAGCTACAAAGCATAGGTGTGAAGACCGACTACCACATATTAGCTGTGTGAAGTTCTGAAATTACACAACCCCTCCAGGCCTCACTATTATTTTTTTAATCTATAAAATGGAGTTAATAAAAGCATATGCTTTGAAGACTCACCAGGAGCCCTGGAAGTATACACTCATTATTCCCATTTTACAATTCCCACTTACCTGCACCACCCCAAAGGGGCGAAGATCATTCCACTCTACACGTCTCTGTTTCTTCCATTCAACTGTGTCTTCCCTGAGGGTTGGGTTTGGGCTAACGTATCCTGTGCCACCAGAGCCTTGCACAAAGCCTGACCCCCACATGGAAGCCAGGAGATGTGAATGATAGATATGAGTGAAATGAGTTAATAAATATTCACGTCTAGCCCCACTGGTGTAGGAGAATCTTAGAAGTTAAGAAGTTTTAAGCAGTAAAATCTTACCCTAAACTCAGCTTTCTAGATACGTATAAGTCTTGTGATCTTTGGGGCCATTGAAGTTTTGCTTAAGGAAATTCCAAATCTTAGGGTCATACCGTCTTCCCCACTGGGGTTGAGGATGTTTAGGTCAAGCCAGGGAATGATCACCACTTTCTCACGGAGCACCGTAAACTCAGATTTTAGGAGAGAAGCCAAGAAGTTTGTTCCTTACGATCAGGCATAGATACTTCACAGCCACAGTTTCCACGAGTTGAATAATTTTATTAGAATCCATTAGTTAATAAAAAAAGATAGTTGGTGAACAGAGAGGAGCCAATGGTTGTGAACGAATTCTATTAAAATTAATTACTCCTTGATTTTCAGACTATTTTTTAAATTTAATTTAATCTCATCTTCTTGAGTAGTAGGAAAAGCAAACTTAAAACACTTGCAATTCTGCTGGAAACAATGACACACAACCACATGTCACTAACATATAAATGACCATATGTTATAGCATATAAGTAAAATGCATAATATCATGTATGCATAAAATGTAATTCTTGATAAAGTTTGGTAACACAATTACTTACAAAACATAAAAAGGAGGTTGCTTGCTTTTCTCTCTTACTGCTAAAAACTTTACAAAACTACAGGGCCAAGCACTGTACATAAGGGATAAAAAATTCACTAAAAATTTTTAGATATGGAGGAATGGGTTTGTAAGCATTGTTTAAGATTCAAGGGCAATTTTAATCTGTTCAAGGTCTATACAATTAGATCTTCTCCAAATCGACAAGGAGCCCTCTAGTGCAGTATCAAGAGTTCTTTGTTCCTTTTGAAGAAGCTGGGCGAGGTCTGGGCCATCCCCAGGGAGAGAGATGAATGTGTGTGTAACTGAGAAAGAGGCCTGCAAGGAACACAGCCCTCAAGACTATGCCTAGATCTTCCTCATTCCTCTTCCTGCATCCAAGGCTCAGCAGGCCCACAGCAGAACTGGAATGCAGTCTTTGTTTTAGGTGTGGTTATTATTCCTCAAATACCATTATTGACAGGTAGTAAGGCTCAATGGGCCCCAGTCTATCTGCAAGTAACATGNGTACATTTGCTTTAAGAATCCTCTACATTGACCTTGAACACATAGAGTGAAATTTGTGCCCGTTTTGTGTACTTGTGATACATCCCCACTGTAGGAACAAAGGGTATTTAGACATTGGTAGGGAGGAGAAGTCTGAAGCTAATTGTTGCCTGGGAGAAGGTAGCAAAGGTCATCCCATTAGTGTTTGTGTAGATGGCTGCTCAGTGTGCTTGACGAGATGCAAGAAATCTGGTGGCACCTCCTCTGGGTAAGATCTTAGCTTCATTGTCCATGGTACTATTCCCATTATTATGCTTAACTTTGTGGGATGTCAGAATTGTCAGCCAACCAGAATGTTGGAGGCAGTTAAGAGCTCAGACTCTGAAGCTACAAAGCATAGGTGTGAAGACCGACTACCACATATTAGCTGTGTGAAGTTCTGAAATTACACAACCCCTCCAGGCCTCACTATTATTTTTTTAATCTATAAAATGGAGTTAATAAAAGCATATGCTTTGAAGACTCACCAGGAGCCCTGGAAGTATACACTCATTATTCCCATTTTACAATTCCCACTTACCTGCACCACCCCAAAGGGGCGAAGATCATTCCACTCTACACGTCTCTGTTTCTTCCATTCAACTGTGTCTTCCCTGAGGGTTGGGTTTGGGCTAACGTATCCTGTGCCACCAGAGCCTTGCACAAAGCCTGACCCCCACATGGAAGCCAGGAGATGTGAATGATAGATATGAGTGAAATGAGTTAATAAATATTCACGTCTAGCCCCACTGGTGTAGGAGAATCTTAGAAGTTAAGAAGTTTTAAGCAGTAAAATCTTACCCTAAACTCAGCTTTCTAGATACGTATAAGTCTTGTGATCTTTGGGGCCATTGAAGTTTTGCTTAAGGAAATTCCAAATCTTAGGGTCATACCGTCTTCCCCACTGGGGTTGAGGATGTTTAGGTCAAGCCAGGGAATGATCACCACTTTCTCACGGAGCACCGTAAACTCAGATTTTAGGAGAGAAGCCAAGAAGTTTGTTCCTTACGATCAGGCATAGATACTTCACAGCCACAGTTTCCACGAGTTGAATAATTTTATTAGAATCCATTAGTTAATAAAAAAAGATAGTTGGTGAACAGAGAGGAGCCAATGGTTGTGAACGAATTCTATTAAAATTAATTACTCCTTGATTTTCAGACTATTTTTTAAATTTAATTTAATCTCATCTTCTTGAGTAGTAGGAAAAGCAAACTTAAAACACTTGCAATTCTGCTGGAAACAATGACACACAACCACATGTCACTAACATATAAATGACCATATGTTATAGCATATAAGTAAAATGCATAATATCATGTATGCATAAAATGTAATTCTTGATAAAGTTTGGTAACACAATTACTTACAAAACATAAAAAGGAGGTTGCTTGCTTTTCTCTCTTACTGCTAAAAACTTTACAAAACTACAGGGCCAAGCACTGTACATAAGGGATAAAAAATTCACTAAAAATTTTTAGATATGGAGGAATGGGTTTGTAAGCATTGTTTAAGATTCAAGGGCAATTTTAATCTGTTCAAGCTCTATACAATTAGATCTTCTCCAAATCGACAAGGAGCCCTCTAGTGCAGTATCAAGAGTTCTTTGTTCCTTTTGAAGAAGCTGGGCGAGGTCTGGGCCATCCCCAGGGAGAGAGATGAATGTGTGTGTAACTGAGAAAGAGGCCTGCAAGGAACACAGCCCTCAAGACTATGCCTAGATCTTCCTCATTCCTCTTCCTGCATCCAAGGCTCAGCAGGCCCACAGCAGAACTGGAATGCAGTCTTTGTTTTAGGTGTGGTTATTATTCCTCAAATACCATTATTGACAGGTAGTAAGGCTCAATGGGCCCCAGTCTATCTGCAAGTAACATGCGCAGCAGTTGCCTCATCCTCCAAAGACAGGAGGCAATACAGAGCACCTCCGCCTCTGAAACAAAGAAGAGGACACGTCTGGGTAACAGTGATCCACCTCCAGCTCTTGGGAAAGATTCAGGTGCCACCAACATTGTTATTGTCCCTGATCCATTTTTTTAAAATTACATTTGAATCTATGTTCATGATGGAAAAAGAAACTCTGGGAATATGAAAAAATTCCCTACAGATGAATCAATTTTCTCTTTTTAATTGATTTCTTTTCTCACTGTTCAAAATGTACTCAGTAATTTTCAGAGCCATATGCAGATAGGGTTTATTAAAAGTCCTTTTTTTTTTTTTCCCAGCCCAGACTGTCATCAGAATATGAAAACAAGCCAGGGGAATTCTGACAATAAAATTGTTTCATAGATTCCTCTGTGATGAAAAAGTACAGTGTCATGGGTCCATTGTTTCTGGTTTTCCAAACCCAGGGAGGATCAGTCTCTGTTCCGTAATTCGCAGTGATACCTCATGATATTGAGGGTCAAATTTTTAGTGTGATCCTTTGGGACTAAGTCCACAGCATGAAATTATGTTCACATAAATGGATTCTTTCCTTTCATCAGGATCTAAAAAATACCTTGGAAAATGGCCTTTTATCAATCAAACTTTTCTCTCTGGCACTTGTGTGGTCCATGTTCTATAAAAAGAAAACATTCCCTAATGAATAACCCTTTGCACACTTTTGGTTCTAAATTTCTGAGTTTCTCAGCCTAGTATTAGGGGTTCAATGTATCCAGACTGTTCCTTTGTAAAATATTAACAGTATGCTTCAATGAATTTTATTATGTAGCCTTCCATTTTTTAAAAAAAAAAGTCCTGAAAGATGGTCTCTCAATGTATTTCGTGTTAAAAGTATGCACCGAAAAACTGCTTGCCACGACTTCCATTGACTCATTGTACTAAGCATGACGGGTGGCAGGAACCGTGACCTTAGAGACTGGTGACCTTCTAGAGGCTCCAGACAACTCTAGCAGATCCATTGACTTTCTCCCCAAGTCTTCAGAGATACTTGGCCTCATAGATCCTTTCCACCCTATTCACAGTAAGCAGGTCAATAGTCATTTTTAAAAGAAACAAAAAGCATTACCACAATGTTCCAGAAAGTCACAGATATACAAAGGGAGCCATAGATCCTTTCCACCCTATTCACAGTAAGCAGGTCAATAGTCAGTTTTAAAAGAAACAAAAAGCATTACCACAATGTTCCAGAAAGTCACAGATATACAAAGGGAGCAGGCCTGGATGTGACTCAGGAGGTGAGGAACTAACACAAAGTGCAGGTGTTAAGTATTGCTTTCTGGTTTAATTTTTAAAACAGTTAGGGTGCTTTACAGGTGAAAGTGACAGAAAACTCAGCTCAACACAAACTAGTTTAATTTGAAAAGAAGAGGAATCATGAGACAGAGAGAAAGAGAGAGATGGATGGGGAAAAGAAGAGAGAGAGAAGAGAGAACAAACATTTTTTTATGTGACCAAAAAGTCCAGGAATTGATCAAATGTATCAGTCCATCTCTGTTGCTTATAACAAAATAATTGAAACTGGGTCATTTATAAAGAAATAAAATTTATTCCTTACAGTTTCAGAGGCTGGGAAGTCTAATTCCAGGGAATGTATCTGGTGAGGGCCTTGATGGTGGGTGGTGACTCTTCACAGTAAGGCAGGGTGTCACATGGTGAATGGACTGAGCAAGAGAGCAAAGCTTCTTACTCATGTTCCTTATAAAGCCATCAGAACCACAACCATTACCACCCATGAAACCATCAACTTATTATTCCATGAATAATGGATCAATCCATTCTCTAGGACACAGTCCTCAAGATCTAATCACCTCTTAAAGGCCTCATCTTTCAATTACCATAATAAGATCTTCCACCCTCCACACTGTTATAGTGGGGATTAACACATGAACCTTTGAGGGACAAAACCAACCCACAGAACCAAGTTTCAGTTTTATCCAAGTCTGGGCATCAGATTTTCTCCATCTCAGGACCGAGTTTTCTTCATCTCTTTACTGTCATTTCTTCTGGGTTGATTTCATTTTCTGAGGCTGTGTGATGAACCATATTACTCATCCTTCCTGCTAGACTTTCAGTTGGAAAAGAGATAATAACTTGCTGGTGAATATAGCATAAATGCCTGGATTCTTACACAAGATCAATCTTGTGTAAGTCATGCATCCATCCCAGGATCAATACTTAAGTCTATGGGTAGGCAGAATACCAACTGGCCTGTTATAGATCACACTTCAAACCCCTGTAGCTGGACATCAGGCTCACCAGGAACATGGAATAAGAGTGGGGGAAATGTAATACCCCCACAGAAAATGTAGATGCTCTTTGCAGAGAAAAAGGACAATGGCCACTGAATAGACCAAGCCATGGGGGTCTGCCAGTATGAGTAGAATGATGACTTTGACACTTGGTAGCTTGACGTGAGAGTGAGTTGTAACTAGACAGGACATAGAGAAAAAGCAATACATTGATAATGTTTTTTTTTCCTTTTTGTCTTTTTTCGTGGCCGGTAACGGGATCACAACCCTCAGTGTCGCGCCTGCACCGCGACCAGCAATGGGACCGCAACCCTCGGTGTTGCACCCGCACCGCGCTCAACCAGTGAGCGGACCGGTCTCTACGTGGGATCTGAACCCTCGGCGGGAGCGCCGCCACACTCCCAACCAGTGAGCGGGCCGGCCCATATATTGATAATGTTTTAAAAAGACAAAAATGTGAATGCTTTTTTGAATTATAGCAGAACTAAATATAAAAGTTGTCATTGGCTGGGATTCAATAAGTAATCAGGTGGCAGAAGTTTATTTCTCTGTCATATAGAAGTACAAAGGTGGGTACCACAACACTTGCTTGGTGCTTTTGTCTGTGAGATCTCTGAGGACACAGGCTGCCACTTGTTTACTGCTGCACCATTCTTTTTCAGTCCCTTTTTCCTCATGACCCAAAATGGTAAATATATAACTCAGGAAGCAGGATAAAGGAAGGATAAAAATCAAAAAGAGCCAGGTGTCCTAAGGAAGATTCCCCAAAGCTCTCCTACGATGTTTCTTCTTAGATGTCATGGAGCAGAAGATAGCAATGTGGCCACACCTGACTGCAGAAGAAGATGGAAAAAGAAATCCTTATTCTGGGTGGTCATATCACCAGCTAGAAACATGGAGTTTTATTCCTATTGAAGAAAGAGTATTGGGGGAAACTCACTGTCTCTCCACACCTTCCCATGTCAGTATTCATTTAGCTGCCTCTATACCCTCAAGTAAAAGTATTGTGGTTATACCTAATTCATTGGCACTTGCACACAATTCTGTTTCACCAAGGGGAGGATGTGGCTCATACAAACATCATCTTCCATGGGTGTCTCAATAGAAGAAAAAGAGAGGGCTGAATCTGGAGATCTCAAGAGCTTGAGCCACAGTGTCCTATACAGCAGCCACTGGCTACATGTGACTATTTACATTTAAATAAATATAAATGAAATGAAATTAAAAACCCATTTTCTCAGTCACATCTTAAGTTCTCAGTAGCCACCTATTGCTGGTATAGAACGTATAGCACAGATATAGAACATTTTTCTCATCACAGACATTGCTATTGGTTGGTGCTAATCATCAATAGAGCAGAGGACACGTCTGTGAAGTTCTTCACAAAGAGGCCACATTAAAAGATGTATGATGACCTTACTTTAAAAAAACGTTCTTTTTATATATTTTGATTATTTCAATAGTTTAGATGTTTTTTATTTATTTTATTTTATTTTACTTTATTAATAAAATAAAATAAAATAAATAAAAAACATCTAAACTACAACCAACAGAGTGGGAGAAAATATTTGCAAAATACACATCTGACAAAGGACTAATATCCAGAATGCTCTTTTGCCCATTTTTTGATTGGGTTGCTTGTTTTTTTCTTGTAAAGTTGTTTGAGTTCTTTATATATTGCTCTTTTGCCCATTTTTTGATTGGGTTGCTTGTTTTTTTCTTGTAAAGTTGTTTGAGTTCTTTATATATTGCTCTTTTGCCCATTTTTTGATTGGGTTGCTTGTTTTTTTCTTGTAAAGTTGTTTGAGTTCTTTATATATTGCTCTTTTGCCCATTTTTTGATTGGGTTGCTTGTTTTTTTCTTGTAAAGTTGTTTGAGTTCTTTATATATTGCTCTTTTGCCCATTTTTTGATTGGGTTGCTTGTTTTTTTCTTGTAAAGTTGTTTGAGTTCTTTATATATTGCTCTTTTGCCCATTTTTTGATTGGGTTGCTTGTTTTTTTCTTGTAAAGTTGTTTGAGTTCTTTATATATTGCTCTTTTGCCCATTTTTTGATTGGGTTGCTTGTTTTTTTCTTGTAAAGTTGTTTGAGTTCTTTATATATTGCTCTTTTGCCCATTTTTTGATTGGGTTGCTTGTTTTTTTCTTGTAAAGTTGTTTGAGTTCTTTATATATTGCTCTTTTGCCCATTTTTTGATTGGGTTGCTTGTTTTTTTCTTGTAAAGTTGTTTGAGTTCTTTATATATTGCTCTTTTGCCCATTTTTTGATTGGGTTGCTTGTTTTTTTCTTGTAAAGTTGTTTGAGTTCTTTATATATTGCTCTTTTGCCCATTTTTTGATTGGGTTGCTTGTTTTTTTCTTGTAAAGTTGTTTGAGTTCTTTATATATTCTGGATATTAGTCCTTTGTCAGATGTGTATTTTGCAAATATTTTCTCCCACTCTGTTGGTTGTAGTTTAGATGTTTTTTAAAAGTTTTACAATAGCCAAGATATGGAACCAAGCTAAATGTCCATGAATAGATGATCGGATAAGGAAACTGCTATATGTACACTATGGAATGTTACTCTGCCATAAAAAAGAATGAAATACTCCCATTTGCAATAACATGGATGAACGTGGAGAAATTTATGTTGAGTGAAACAAGCAAAGCACAGAGGGATAAATAACACATGTGCTGACTCATATGTGGGAGCTAAGAGAGAAAGGAAGGCAGGAAAGAAAGACCACAGTAGTGCCATGGTCTAACAGAGGGAGGGGACATTCCTAGGGCTACAAATTGAAGTGGAGGGGAGACAGGGAGGGGTCAAAGGGTACAAAAGTAATTTCTGGTAATGGGTATGCTGCCAGTATGAATCTGGCCCTCACATCATGGGCAGGAAGGGGGACAATCAGCTTTGTATCTCATGAATAAATAAAAATAGAAATAAATAATAAAGAAAGTAAGAAAAAAGTTTTACTTGTGTTGCTACAAAATTTATATATTTTTATTCTAGAAAATTTGGAAAACATAGGTAAGCTCCCCAAAAGACAATAAAAAACACCAACTCTTCAATAAAAATCATCCACTCTTAAGTACTCAGAGGTAAGCACTGTAAAAATTTTGATATAAATAATTTCAGTCATTTTTTAATAAATGTAATTTGAGGACAAAATAGGACTAATTGTACACAATGTTTTATAACTCTTTGCCACCTATTATTGTGCCATGCACATATTTTAATGACTTTAAATATTTTGTATTTTTTTAAATTTTAAATAGATGACTAGAATTTATTTACTGGAACCATTTTTTTTTTTTTGGATCCAAATGTCAGGAACTCAAGTCCCTACAGGGCTCAAGCAAATAAAGTAAATAATTGAAGGATCTGGATCAAATACAATAAGGCATGGTGGGTAGTGCAGACGACTAAAGAATTGATACTGAGTCTATAGTGGGCAGTTACTACTTAGTAGTATTTGTTTGTTTGTTTTTAACATGTTGGAATGTAGGAATGCTATATATTCTAATCTTCCAAGACAAGCCACAACTCTAGAGCTTCATGTAGAGAAAAGCAGAACTAATTCAGGCTATTTTTTTTTATTATTTTATTTTATTTTACTTTATTATTTTATTTTATTTTACTCTACTCTATTTTATTCTTTCTATTTTATTTTATTTTAATTTTACTTCTCAAAATACATTGTACTTGATTTTCATGCCCCTTTACTCGTTCCTCTCCACCCCCTCCCATCCCCGCCACCCCCCATGGCTTCAAGGAATTTTTATGATTATTCTGTCTTTCCCCCCCCACCCTTTATTTGTTTTTGTGTTTATTTATTAAGTTTTAGTTCCCACAAATAAGTGAGAACATGTGGTATTTCTCTTTCTGTGTCTGACTTGCTTCACTTAATATAATTTTCTTTAAGTCCATCCATGTTGTTGCGAGTAGCAGTATTTTGTTCTTTTTTATAGCAGAGTAGTACTCCATTGTGTAGATGTACCACAGTTTCCTTATCCACTCATCTGATGATGGACATTTGGGCTGGTTCCAGCTCTTGGCTATTGTATATAGAGCTGAAACAAACATTGGAGTACATGTATCCTTTCCACATTATGATTTCCATTGCTCTGGGTATATTTCCAGCAGTGGAATAGCTGTGTAATATGGATGATCTATCTGTAATTGTTTGAAGAACCTCCATATCATTTTCCATAAAGGCTATACCATTTTGCAGCCCCACCAACAGTGGATAAGAGTTCTTTTCTCTCTGCAACCTCTCCAGTACTTATTGTTCTCAGTCTTTTGGATGTTAGCTATCCTAACTGGAGTGAGACTCAGGATTGCTTTGGCTATGTGTGGTCTTTTGTTGTTTCATATAAATGTCTGGGTAGCTTTTTCCATCTCAGAGAAAAATGTCATTGGAATTTTGATGGGGATTGCATTGAATTTGTATATCACTTTGGGTAATATGGACATTTTCACAATGTTAATTCTCCCAATCCAAGACCATGGGATATCTTTCCATCTTCCTGTGTCCTCTTTAAAAAGAGAGTTGTCACCAAACATCAAGACTTTGTAGAGATGTTTCAAATCCTTGGTCAGCTTTATTCCTAAATATTTTATTTTTTCAGTAGCTATTGTAAATGGGCTAGCTTTCTTGATTTCTTTTTCTGCATGTTCACTGGTGTACTATAGAAATACTATTGATTTCTGAGTGCTGATTTTGTAACCTGCAACTTTGCTGAAACCGTTTATCAACTCTAGGAGTTTTTAATAGAACCTTTAGGCTGTTCAATGTAAAGGATCATATCATCAAAAAGGGACAGCTTGAATTCATCCTTTCCAATCTGGATGCCCTTTATTTCCTTCTCTTCTCTGTTTGCTCTGGCTATGACTTCCAACACTATGTTGAATAGGAGTTGTGAGAGCGGGCATCCTTGTCTAGTTCCTGTTTTTAATGGAAAAGTTTCAGCTTTTCCCCATTCAGGATGATATTGGCAGTGGGCTTATCATATACGGCTTTAATTATGTTGAGATACTTTCCATCTATGCCTACCTTGTAGAGAGTTTTTTCATGACAGGATGTTGAATTTTCTCAAATGCTTTTTCATTGTCAATAGAGATGATCGTGTGGTTTTTGTCTTTGCTTTTATTAACATGGTGCATCACATTTATTTATTTGCATATGTTGAACCAATCTTGCATCACTGGAATGAATCCCACTTAATCATGGTGTATAATTTTTTGTATGTGTTGCTGTATTCTGTTAGCTAGTATTTTACTGAGGATTTTTGCATCTATATTCATCAAGTATATTGGCCTGTAGTTTTCCATTTTTGATGCATCTTTGTCTGGTTTTAGTAGCACAGTGATATTTGCCTGATAGAATGAGTTTGGGAGAATGGCCTGTGTTTCAATCTTTTGGAACAGTTTTTACAGAATTGACATCAGTTCCTCTTTGATGATTTGGTAGAACTCTGCAGTGAACCTGTCCAGTCCTGGGCTTTTCTTTGTTGGGAGCCTTCTGAGAACAGCTTCAATCTCTTTTATTGTTATTGGTCTGTTCAGATTTTCTACATATTCTTCACTCAGTTGTGGTAGCTTGTATGCATCCAGAAATTTATCCAT
>NW_007729293.1:206643-219817 GCF_000696425.1 Galeopterus variegatus | reverse complement strand
TTTCCAATCTGGATGCCCTTTATTTCCTTCTCTTCTCTGTTTGCTCTGGCTATGACTTCCAACACTATGTTGAATAGGAGTTGTGAGAGCGGGCATCCTTGTCTAGTTCCTGTTTTTAATGGAAAAGTTTCAGCTTTTCCCCATTCAGGATGATATTGGCAGTGGGCTTATCATATACGGCTTTAATTATGTTGAGATACTTTCCATCTATGCCTACCTTGTAGAGAGTTTTTTCATGACAGGATGTTGAATTTTCTCAAATGCTTTTTCATTGTCAATAGAGATGATCGTGTGGTTTTTGTCTTTGCTTTTATTAACATGGTGCATCACATTTATTTATTTGCATATGTTGAACCAATCTTGCATCACTGGAATGAATCCCACTTAATCATGGTGTATAATTTTTTGTATGTGTTGCTGTATTCTGTTAGCTAGTATTTTACTGAGGATTTTTGCATCTATATTCATCAAGCATATTGGCCTGTAGTTTTCCATTTTTGATGCATCTTTGTCTGGTTTTAGTAGCACAGTGATATTTGCCTGATAGAATGAGTTTGGGAGAATGGCCTGTGTTTCAATCTTTTGGAACAGTTTTTACAGAATTGACATCAGTTCCTCTTTGATGATTTGGTAGAACTCTGCAGTGAACCTGTCCAGTCCTGGGCTTTTCTTTGTTGGGAGCCTTCTGAGAACAGCTTCAATCTCTTTTATTGTTATTGGTCTGTTCAGATATTCTATATCTTCTTGGCTCAGTTTTGGGAAATTGTATGCATCCAGAAATTTATCCATTTCCTCCAGATTTTCAAATTTGTTGGCATATAGATGTTTACAGTAGTCTCTAATGATTCCTTGTATTTCTGAGGTGTCAGTGGTAATATCACCTTTTTCATTTCTAATTTTTGTTATTTGGGTCTTCTTTCTTCTTAGTCTTGCTAAAGGTCTGTCAATTTTATTAATCTTTTCAAAAAACCAACTTTTTGTTTCATTGATCTTTTGTATTGTTTTTCATGTTTCTATTTCATTTAGTTCTGCTCTTAATTATTTCTTTCCATCTACTAACTTTAGGTTTGGATTGTTCTTGTTTTTCTAGACCTTTAAGGTGAAGTGTTAGGTTATTTATTTTCCATCTTTCCATTCTTCTGAAGTAAGCATTTAATGCAATAAATTTCTCCCTTAATACTGCATTTGCAGTATCCCACAGGTTTTGGTATGATGTGTTGTTATTTTCATTAGTTTTAAGAAATTTTTTGATTTCCTATTTAATTTCTTCATGGACCCATGTGTTAAAGTAGAATGTTGTTTAATTTCCATGAGTCTGTATAGTTTTCAGAGTTTTGTTTATCATTTATTTCTAATTTTAATCCATTGTGATCAGAAAATATACATGGAATAATTCCAATGTTTTTTGAACTTGTTATGATTTTCTTTGTGGCCTAAAATGTGGTCTATCCTGGAGAATGTTCCATGTGCTGATGAGAAGAATGAATATTCTGAGGTTGTTGGGTGGAATGTTCTGTAGATATCTGCCATGTCCAATTGGTCTAAAGTATTGTTTAGGTCTTGTTTTTCTCTGTTGATTTTTTGCCTAGATGATCTGTCCAATGATGAGAGTGGGGTGTTCTGGTCCTCTGCTATTATGGTGTTAGGGTCTATTTATTTTTTTAGATCTAATAGTGTTTGTTTTGTAAATCTGGCTGCTCTGACATTAAGTGTGCGTATATTTATAATTGTTATGTCTTAATGATGGATAGATCCTTTTGTCTGTGTATATTTTCCATTTTTATCTCTTTTAATGGTTTTTGCTTTAAAGGCTATTATATCTGATATGAGAATAGCTACTCCAGCTCGTTTTTCATTTCTACTTGTATGATATATCTTCTTCCATCCTTTCACTCTTAGTCTATGTGTGTCTTTACAGTTCAAGTGAGTCTCTTGGAGACAGTATATTGTTGGGTCCATCTTTTTAATCCAGTCAGTCAGTCTGCATTTTTGAATGGGGAATTTAGTCCCTTTATATTCAAAGTTATTATTTAAAGGTGTTGATTTACTCCTAGCATTATACTGGTTTTTGTTTAGATGTCTTAAGTATCTTCTGTTCCTTTCTTTCAAATTTTCTGTTTGTCTTCTGTATTTGTTGGTTTCTTGGGGTGATAGATAAACTATTTTTTTCTCTTCTGTTAGCAGTTTTGTTTTGCTGGTAGGTATTCTTCTTTCTTGTGTATTCATGGCAGTGATGGTTGTTTTTGTGGTATCAAACCCAGTACTTCCTTGAGAATTTCTGGCAGGGCTGGTCGTGTGGTAGTGAACTCCTGAAGTTTTTGTTTTTCTGAGAAATATACTATTTGTCCTTCATTTCAGAAGGATAGCCTTGATGGGTAAAGTATTCTTGGCTGGCAATTTTTGTCCTTTAGTGTTTTGAACATATCATCCCATTCTTTTCTGGCTTTTTGAGTTTCTGATGAAAATCTGATATTATTCTGATTGGGGCTCCCTTATAGGTAACGTGCCACTTCACTCTTGCAGCTTTTAAGATTCTCTCTTTGTCTTTGAATTTTATGTTTGATTATCACAAGTCTTGTGAAAGACCTTTTTGGGTTGAATGTGTTTGGTGATTTTGGACTTCGTGAATCTGGGGATCTGTGACTTTCCCTATACCTGGGAAGTTTTCTGCTGTTGCCTCATTGAATATGTTTTCAATGCTATTTTTTCCTCCCCTTCTGAAATACCCATGATTCAGATATTTGAGTGCTTAAGGTTGTCAGCTGTCTCTCTTAAATTTTCTTCAATTTTTTAAATTCTTTTTTCTTTTTCTGGTGTGCCTGTGATAATTCAAATAGCCTGTCTTTGAGGTCAGAAATTCTCTCTTCTGCTTGTTCAAGTCTGCTGGTTAAACTCTCTGTTGTGTTTATTTTTTTTATTTCATTGAATGAATCCTTCAGCTCCACAAGCTCAGCTACATTCTTTTTCAAGGCACTGATTTTTTTGTACATTTCTTCTTTCAGATCCTGTATATTTTATCTCATTTCATTGTGTTGTTTCACTGAGTTTTCTTGTATCTCATTTAGTTTCCTTAGAATAGTTACTTTAAATTCCTTGTCTGTCATTTCAAAGACTTCTTGTTCTTTAAGATCTAGCAGTTGAAAGTTATTAATTTCCTTCGGTGGTGATGCGGTTTCTTGATTTTTCATATTTCTGGTTTCTTTCCTTCGGTGTTTTGTCATTGTGGCTGAGGGTATCACAGTACACTCTTTTCATCCTAATGTCTGGCTTGGATCCTGAAGGGACTGCCACTTCTAGACAGCAGAAACTAGCCTGGACCAGAAGTCCCACCCCACCTGCTTTCACCGGCTGGTCAGGCTTGGTGTGTGGGAGCCCAGAGCCTCTCAAGTCACTCACATAGGCAGGACGGCTGGGGCCATAATTCCCACCCCACCTGCCTTCACCAGCTCGTCTGGCTCAAGGCTTGGGAGCCCAGAGCCTCTCTAGTCACTCATGGAGACAGGAAAGCCTGTGCCAGAAGTCCCACCCTGGCCTTGCTTGCTTTCTCTGGCCAGCAGGCTCAGGGCATGTGGGCCCAGAAGTTCTAAAGTCTCTCTGTGGAATGGGGAACAAAATGAACTGGGGTCCCATGGTGGGCAGTTCGTGTCTGCTGCAGCACAGATTTCAGGTCCTCCATCACTGCTCCTCAAAAGCCACAAATTGGTTGCTGTGTGGGAGAGAGTGACACCAGGAACCTACTATGGTGGGCAGTTCGTGTCTGCTGCAGCACAGATTTCAGGTCCTCCATCGCTGCTCCTCAAAAGCCACAAATTGGTTGCTGTGTGGGAGAGAGTGACACCAGGAACCTACTACTCCACCATCTTGACCGGAACTAGACTATTTTTTTTTAAATCACTGATTCAGCCTCCAAGAATATATCTGCATAGCAGATATCCTTCAAGAACTACCATTGTGCAAATTCTGAATAAGCTACCTTACAAAGTTAGAATATTAACTGGTAACCAATTTTTCGTTATTATAAACAGTGCAGAATTATAAAATTACTTATACTCATAACTTTGCAAATATTTCTGGTTAATTTGTTAGGATCAGCGGCAAGTGTTAATGATGTTCAAAGATTATAATTCTTAAAATTGTTAATAGGTATTGCAAAAGTACTTGCTAAAGTTGTGTTAATTGATTAGATTACTAACAGCTTATAAAAGTGTGCCCTCTGGCAATTTTCCTAACACAGACAGGTTTGTGGTTTTTAAAAAATCATCATGTACATAATATTTGTCTTTATCATTTGTTTTTCTTTGGTTCTGGTAAGGTTGGCCATTTTTGCATCTGTTTATTGCTCATCTGTATTTCTTTGGTAAGATGTCTTTCCAACTTCTCTCTCTGTGTGTGTGTATTGCTTTTTGATTTGTTAAAACTTTTTATATGTTAACATTAAAAGATGTTTAAATTCTGCATCAATTTAATGCAGATTTAATATGTATCCATATTTACATAATAGTCTTTATGACATTTTTTCCTATACCACAAACATTCCAAGATTTGAAATATATGGAACTCTATTCTAACACAGAACCACACTATTTGATAATTGTACCCCTCTTCCTTGATCAGAATTACATGTAATACTTAAGAAATGTGAATATATAATGTTTCAACAATAAAATATTTAAAACATTAAAACCAAGCACTTTGGGGGAAAAAGTCAGATTAAAACTTCTTCTGTCTTAGCACGATTCTGTGCTTCTCCCACTGAAATTTCTGCAAGTATAGAAATTATCTCAGAATCCCTAGGTTGCATCAAGTATTCCTCCTCCAACCTACCATAGCACCCTTTGTTTAATTTTAGCACTATTCACATTTATCTAAACCATCTCTTTATGTGTTAGTCAATAACTTATACATGGTAAAATACAGAAGAACCCGACAATGTTACGCCAGTGAAGGAAGCCAGACACAAAATGTCACATACTGTGTGATTCCATTTGTATGAAATGTACAGAATAGGCAAACCCCCAGAAACAGAATGTGGATTAGTGTTTGGGCTAGGTGGAGGGCAGAATGTGAAGTGATTGTTTAATGACTAAGGGATTTCCTTTTGGGGTGATGAGCTTGGAACTATATAGAGGTGATGATTGCACAACATTGTGAATATACTAAAAACCACTTAATCTTTCACTTGAAAATGGCTGATAATTAATTTCATATCATGTGTCTTTTACCTTAAATACAAACACATGTATGTGTGTGTGTGTGTATACACACACACACGCATATATATGGAGTAAAGGGTTAGTGCATATTTTACTTCTAAAACTCCTTTTTCTATCACAGTCTCTAAAACACAGAAGCCACTCAATAAATGTTTGAGTTAAATTGCAGAAATTAGAATGAGATCATTTATAAACTTCTTTTTAGGTTTGATATTTTGTAGTATCTACTGCAGAGTGACTAAAGAAGAACCCATTATTCTTAATTTTAGATATGTGAAATGTCAGGCTGCTGGCTCCAGTTTAATTCACAGTACAGCCACCTTTGGTAAAAGTACCTTATGATTTATTAAACCTGCTTATCCTATGTGAGTATAATTCATCACACCTAGCCCAGGTAACTTTATTTCTCTTTGGGGCTGGGAGAAATGGCACTTAGAAGGTACACAGCCTATTTCTAAGTTTGAGAACTTAAATTCCTCTTACTTGATGGCATCCGCTGGCTTAGGCACAGAGATTCTATTCTTGGATTTTGCTGTCTGTACAATAGCCTTGTCTGCATGGGTTGTTTGGACTTGGAAAATGGCAGTTGGAAGAGGTGTCCAACATTAGCAGGGGTGTCCTCCTCAGCAGACAAACCCTGAGTAATTAGTGGCTTGACACAATAGAGATTAATGTACCAATTAGGGCTGATGTGAGCTGGGCAATTCTCTTCTATCTTGTAGCTCCTAGCGTGACCAACCATCCCAATTTGCACAGGATTGCCCTGTTTTAGCACTTAAAGTCCCACATCCCAGAAAACCCCTCCCCCAGGACAGGGAGAAGTCCTAATTATTGGCAGTGAGTATGGAAGTTTGGGGGGAAAACACAAAACCCACAAGGCTGCTCTGAAAAATAGAGACCAAAAGCAGCAGTGTTTTTGCATCCAACAGAAATGATACCAATTGTCAGTTTTCTGTAGTCCATGCTGCTGCTCTTTCCCCTGACCACTGGTGCTGGCAATGGTGGTCTGTGGTTCAAACCACAGAGCATCTGTTGCCACCTCACTAGTGATGAGACTAGAGTATGCCGCCTAAGTGTGAGGTCCTCATGAGCATGACCTGTTGTCTTTGACTTTCTTTGTGGATTAACTGTTGTTTTTTGTGTCAAGGTAGTGATAGTTTAATTTTCAATTTTTAATACTATATGCATATTGTGACTATATTTTCTGAGAGTTTAGATAATAAAAATGAGAAAGAGAAGAACTGTGGTTAGTAGAGATGGGAGAGGGGAGGGGGGAAGGAGGATAGTGTGAGGCTGGTTAATAGACACAGAATTACAAGTAGATAGAAGAAATAAGTTCTATTGGTATACAATTGACCCAGGAATCTATAATTAACAATGATTTACTGCATGTTATCAAACCACTAGAAGAGAGGAGATCAAATGTCCACATCACAAAGTAATGATTAAGTTATGCCATGATGAATATGCTAATTATCCTGATTAGATCATCACACACTGTATACCTGTATCGTAATACAATTCTGTACACCATAAATATGTACAATCAATAAGTTTCGACAAAAAATTAATTTAAAAAATGAGAACAATTGTAATGCCAATGCCAGCATGATCCAGATGTCACACACACACACACACACACACACACACACACACACACATAAAAGGAGGTGGCTATAACTTGGTTATTTAAATTGAAAATGGATGGATGCTTAAACCCAGATGAGAGATAAATAATCAGCAAAAATCATATTGTACAATATGCAGGAAAAAAAAAAAATGGGATTGGGTAGAGAGGGGAAATGAAAGCCCATAAGGAGGATAAATCTCATGAGTTCAGAATGAGAAACCAAGTGCTTCCAAATCAGTCAGAAGTATTTTTGCCTTCCAGAAGACACCAATATTCAGCTAAAAATAGTGACCACTGAATGAGTTTGGCATCCTGCACAAATGTGCACACATTACCATACCTTTCCTTCATTGTGCTAGGAAACTGAGAAAAACTGCATTTCCTATTTCAGAGACAGCAACTAGCATGTCCTTTGTGCAAACAGAAGAAATGAAAGTTTGATAACAGATGCATCGGCCCCTTATCCGTAGGAATGATTCTGTCATCTTTTCCCAAAGATCGTGCTTTCTAACAATATATCGAGTGATGTGTTAAAGTCACAGCAACAAAAAATTGTTCCCCTTAGCTGTCAGGTAGTTTGCTTTTAAAACTAGAGTTTTAATTATTTTTTTGATTTCCAGGAAGATTTTGATAAAGCCACAGAAATCATAAAACATCAGATTATTTTTTATATCTTTTCGAAATACAAAATAGATTTTGCTTCTCTGTCTGCATATTCAGCCAATATGCACATGTAAATTTTGGCAAATTCTACTCAGTTTATAAATTCTTACCAAAGAAAACAGTCATCGTCTGCTAAAGTCATGTACACTTTGTACACAATGCTACCAGAGAGGACTGTCATTTGCTAATCTACAACATGGAGGCTTTCATCATGGAGGTTTTTCATTAATGTCTAGTTTCCTCCACGTATGCAGAAGCACTTAATAAGTTTATATGCTTGTTTTTACTTTATAAAAATAAAAAGAAATAGCCTTCAGACATGTACCCCAAAAATGCCATAAAAAAGATGTCAGCCTACCATAAAATCACAGTTGCAAAGTGTGGTACAAGAAGAGTGTCCTTCTTTAATCTGGAAATGTATTGAGTATGAGAACAGAGAAAAGGATAACACTGAATAAGTTTATATGCTTGTTTTTACTTTATAAAAATAAAAAAAAATAGCCTTCAGACATGTACCCCAAAAATGCCATAAAAAAGATGTCAGCCTACCATAAAATCACAGTTGCAAAGTGTGGTACAAGAAGAGTGTCCTTCTTTAATCTGGAAATGTATTGAGTATGAGAACAGAGAAAAGGATAACACTGAAATAGAAACCTATCTACTGTTTATCTAAAATTGTTTGATAATCTTTAGATGCCATAAGGAGCCTGGAAAAGGATGAACTGATTCACTTGGGTTGTTTAATGATATTGTTATGTGTAAGTCGTGACAATAGTTCTTATAGGAAAAGAAAAAAGTCTGTTTTGTTTTTTAGAACTTTCAGAACTTTCTCAAATTCTTTACATAAACTCTGACTTATTTGGAATCCAGCTTTGATCTCATGAGTTCAAATCAATCCTATATTTTAAGTTTTTTTCTAAGTAATGATGTTTAACTTATGAGGACATCCAATGTGCTTCAGATTATTTATAAATGATGAGACATTTTAGATGTAGGTAACCAGTAAGAGGAATTTGTAGATGCAGATGATCTAATAGACAAACAGCTGGTCTACCAGAAAGCACAACTGTGATATAAAGTGCATAAATATTTTTGGAGAGTTGGAAGGGAATTCCTACCAAACTAAAAGCCTGTTGTTGCCAGTAAGCAAAATACTATGGATTACACAGCCAAACACTTTTCCTGAGAGGATTTAGAGTGTGACATTGACCCATTGGGAGATTCTTTGTAATATGGACTTAGTAACAGCAGAGCTGAAAGTCAAAGTGAATTTTACACTTGGCTGTATTTAATTTCAAAACTATATAAGAGAAAATAGGAATGTCCTGAAGGCCACAGGCAGTTCTGAGAACCATCCCAGTGTTTTGGGCAGTAGGGCATGTCCATTGGCATAATTACCACATTTCCAAGTTCTTTATTTTCTATTTAATTTTAGGGCAGGATATCAGGCCTGATTTATCAGTGATAGCCATTGTTTACTGCAAATTAGTCAGAGCAAGATGATGACAAAAGGGATCCTTCAGGGATCTTGAAACCACAATTACATTGGTTTCAAGAGAGATGATTTAATCTAGCAGAAACTTCCACTGCATTTGTCCTTTGTCAAATGCATCTCATATACACACTTGCAAAACCTCACAGATGTGATAAGCTGTCTCCAGTTATTATTTCAACACCACCAAATTATGTTCCCCAATCTACATTCTTCAACATGAGTGGTTTGACCCCTTCCTATAACCCTCGCTCCATGGCAACCATTTCTTTGGCCTTCACAGATGCAGCCTTTGAGACCACTGCTCGGAAGACCATGTCTGGTGCCCTCATTAGCTACAGGGTCAGTGTGATTATATGTGCCAGTCACAGTTTCACACAGTGTGGTGAGAGTTGGGACACTGAAAACAAACTCAGAGTGTCATCTTCCTATTTCCCACTTAGTCAAGGTGGCCACACCATCTGGAGGTATCATTTATCCATGACAAGCTCACCTTCCAGCCCAGGTGAGGAAAGGGGTATAGAGAGTGGGCTCCTGGCAGCACATTCTGTGTGGGCAATTGTTGGAGCGTGTGGTGCAATTGCCCTTCCGAGCCCAATTTAATTAAATGTAGTCACGTGACTTGACTTAGCCAAGAAAATGAGCACATGAGTGGCCCGTGCTGTCTTCCCCATGCTCTCTCTTTCACTCTGCCATGACGAACATCGGTGCTTCCAGATGGAGCTGCCATGACAGCCTGGGTTTTGGGGTGTGGCCAACGTGACACAGTTCTTTGGCCAATGCCCAGTGGATATGGAACATGAGGGAGAAATAAGCATTAGTGGTATGGCTTTATGCCTCTGACATTTTGGATGTAGGAAGTTACCTGAATGTAACCCAACCTGTCCTGACTATCACAATGTAGTTGATAAAGAACATGAAATCCAAAGAATCCCAGTGCCAGGTCTTAGAAACAACTTTTCAAATCAGAAATTGTAAGGCCACAATTTCTGTTGAATGAGGAGATACTGTTCACACTAGTGCTCGTGGAGGGAATTATTGCAGAGATGGCACACAGATCACAGTAAGCCAAGCACAGACTCATCCAGCAACCCCAGGTTATCATTAGCATCTTCACATCATCTTCTCCGTCATCCCAAATATCTGTATATCCTGTTGCAAAACTTTCAAAACCATCATCATATTTGAGTTGGGCAGGGCTCATTTCTCATGCACAGAGGAGTCAAGGGTTTGGCGGCACAAAACCCAAGAGGCTTATGAAAAGATCCAGCAACATAAGCCAGTGGGAAAAAGTCAGCCTCAGGGTGGAGAGGAAGAGCACACTTCTACTAAGTTTTACTGAAAAACAAACAAAAACATAAAAATATAAGGCTAGTCTATGGAGCAAAAACGAGAAAGTTATAATTCTTTTCACTGAAGCAACTATCCAGATTCACTGTAAATATTGCCTTTGGGTGTCATCTATTTTAGCAAACAAACGATATTTGGTAGAGGAACATGGGAACAAGTGGGAAAGATGGACACAGCATGTAGAACAACTGTTTTTCATTTCTCTGTTTCCCACATGTATTAATTAGGCAGTGAGCAGAGGTGGGTGGAACTGCTCAATCTGTCTAATCTAAAATGCTCATCCAACCCCTTGCTAACCCTCTCTTACCAGCAAATGTGCTTCCCTCAAGGCCACATAAATTCTATAATCTGATTCTGCCAAATGCAGGGTGTACCATTGTGGTCAGATTTAGCAAATATTTTTAGCATAAGTATGTCCCACGAAATATTTGAGACATACTTATACTAAAAATGTCTTCATTGTTTATCTGAAATCCAAATTTGACTGCCTGTCCTGTATTTTATCTGGAAACTCTTGCAGGGTGTGGTGTGTGCTGTGGGGCTTACGCTGGAATCAATCACTCAGAAGCAGGCTGCTCACAAATTAGGAAACCGAGGAAAACACAGCAAGGAGAAAATTAAATTGGAGACACCCAGAATTGCTGCAGTGATGATTGTTTGGAAACTTAATCAAGAAAAGATTCCTTGGGCAGAAAGTCTGGAGTCGAGAAAGCAATTATTTTTCTTCTCTTGAATTATGCCTCTTACACCAGGGAATAACTGAAAATAAGAGTTTTCATTTGGGTAGTTGAGGCCAAAGGAAAATCTGTGCCATAGCTCTGACCTTATCATCTGATACTAGTGGCAAAGAAATATTTATTTATTAATATTTTCATAAATGTTTAAGGCTGTGCATCTGACTACCAACGAAGGCCCCTAAACTAATGCCATGACTTCCAAGCCATCCTTTAGAGTTTCTCCAGGGAGATGTTTTATTTTCTCATCATCGGTGAAATTAAGCAAACATTTGAAATGAGCTGCAAAATCAGACCAAGATATAAATAATTCACAAGGAGATTAATGGATTTTGGACATGGAATGTTTATCAGAAGAGCTGCTTTCTGCACACTGCCTCTGGTTTTCTTTTCTTTTCTCCTTTTTCTCTCTCCTTTAGCTGCTACAAAGCTCCACACAATCAAGGACCCTCCTTCTCATGTTTTAAACCTTAACAATGCACCTTACTCTAAATGCTTTGACATTCTTCCCGCAGAGGAAAGAGAGATAAGTTCAAGGGATCTAAGAACAGAGAGAATGGGTACTTCCTTCCCTGGATAGACCCCAAGTAGGGCTGGAACGGACTTGGGTGACATGATCCCAGGATAGAGCTGACTGGGACCTATCCTATGTATGTCTTTTCAGGTGAGCCTGAGACAGCCTAACAGAGAAACCATGTCCTAGCCTGGTACATTGGTTTACTGGGAACCTGCATCACATAAGAAACAGAAGGGTTTCTCTGTTCCTAAATGAGACATTGGGGTGAAGTAGAGGCCAATGGATGTGATGGCAAGCTTCCAATGGATAGAAGGGAAGATGCAGAGTTACTGGGTAAAGGATGAGATGTGAAGAGGGGCATCTTAGCAAATGTCCTTAAAGACAGGTCAAGAATAAGAATAAAAAGCAAATTTCCTTCTATCCCTCCATTTCTGTTGCCCAGAAATTCACAAGTCCCTTGAATTTAGACCAGGTGAAGGGGCAGATGTGCAAGAATCCTACAATGAGTAAAACAGTCTCAATATAATTCAGTATTTATTTATCAAGTACTTACTCTTTGCCAAGCACTGTGACAAGACACAATTCTCATCCTCGTGGGACAAAGTGGCAGAGGGGGGTAATTAACAGATCACTTTATAGTGGGATTGGTGCTATGATATATGCAAGAGAATGGAGAAAGTCTCTTTGAGGTACACACAGATAAAGCACCAGACAAGCATATCAATTCAACCTGGGAGTCAGAGAAGATTTCCCTGAGGGAGGAAGGTTTGCACAGAAATGGGGGAAATAATGAGGACCAAGAAAAGGGATAAGATAGAGGAAGGGATGAAGAGCCTCACAAGCATGGGGAACAGTTTTTGCAGAGCCCTAAGCTGAACAACCTGACACCTCTGCAGAATTTCCAGTGGACACTGGGTTTGGATTGAGGGGAGGGAAGGGAGAAAATGGGACTGGAGAAAGAACTGAGGCTGCTTAAGGAGAGCATGATAGATTGGGTTAAAGAGTTCAGGCTTTACTATTATGATATAAAAGAATTTTTTCAGGATCAGAGTGACAAGGCTATAGGAAATAGATTTGGGGCATATGGGGCAAAAGTAAAGGCTGAAGACTAGTTAGAAGCTACTGAAATGGCTGAGCCAAGAGCTAAACAAATACGGCAGTGTGCAGTACTTAAGACCAGTGGACGGAGGTGGAATTCCACATGGGGTGGGCAAAACAAGTGGTCTCTGACTCATTTTTTTTTAAGTGATACTATAATAGTTTGCTTTATGCCTGGGAATTTCTCTCTGCCAATGAGGAGGAGGGTCATCTACCCACTTCTCTCCCCAGTCTGGGGTTTACTCTATACCTCCCAGGTATCGAATTATATTAGTTAGGATGCATATGGCTGCTAGTAATTTAAATCATTGGACAATTATCCAATTCTTAATAGAAAATTCAGAATAGGGGATCCCAAGATTTGATCAACCATGGCAGTGGGAGGATAGTCTACTTTCTCATCCAACTTCATCATCTTTATATCATTGGCTTTCATCTTCATGCTTGTCCTTTTGAGGTGTCCACATATGGGACACG
>NW_007729293.1:205553-206183 GCF_000696425.1 Galeopterus variegatus | reverse complement strand
TTTATATCATTGGCTTTCATCTTCATGCTTGTCCTTTTGAGGTGTCCACATATGGGACACGCTGCCACACATGTGACATGATGCCCACACATGATAGCATCCAAAGCCAAAATGGTGGAAGGACAGAAATGATGGTCTCTCCTCACAGAGTCCTTTCTCTTATGAGAGAGTAGACCTTTCCTAGAAGCTGCCAGCTTACTTCCTCCTACATCTCATTGGGGGCCACATGGGTAAACCAATCACTGGCAATGGAAAAAGGATTGAAGAAAATGGCTTCATCCAATCACAATTCACCACCAAGAGGCTGGGGCTGGCTTCTTGGAGATGAAGGCAGTAATCTCAACACCAGACCAAAGGCAAAAAGAAGGGGGTAAACACTTTTTGTTAGGCCACTAACAGTATCTACAACATGGGGCACAAGGGTAGGAAGGAGGACTGCTCTACCCTCACCTCCAAAGAGGACCCAGGTGGGCATCACCTTAACCTTACCACACCCTGGGGACTGGACACTATGCTCATATAACCTGTAAAACCAGGTAAATTCTTTACTCATAACTCAGATTTTTTCTATAACACCAGGTTTCATCTTGACCTGCTTAAAATTATATGTTTATAGACATTGTTAGAAAA
>NW_007729293.1:201207-204510 GCF_000696425.1 Galeopterus variegatus | reverse complement strand
AGTAGGAGACTCTGAGGGAGAGGTCTTCAAAGATGGGAGCAGGGAGGAGGTAAAGAAGCCAGAGGATATGGAAACCCACAAAACACAGATATCAGTTCATTCCAAGGCTCAGGTGGGTCAAATAATTAAAATATACTTTAAAAATGAGTTTGTTTTATATTATGCAAATTGTATCTCAGTAAATAGATTTAAATATATGCAATTATGTAAAATATATAACACAACAAGTATCATGTAATATAATATATATTATAGAGAACAACCAGAAATCCATGGGGTTTTTATGACCTAGTCTCAGAAGTATGCAGCATCCCTCCTGTTGGACTGTATTGGTAAGTAGAGGCAGTAACAAAGTCTACCCAAGATCAGCAAAAGGAGACACAAAGGTCGCCTTGGAAAAAAAACATGATGGGAGGCACCACTGTGGCCATCCTTGGAATACGACTGTCCACCATGGTGAAGGGAGAGAGGGAGAGAGACTGATACCAAAGTGGCTGCTGGGGGCAAAAGAGCTGAGCAGGATCCCGGCATCTCACTGACTCAAGCAGAATGAAAGAAAAGGACGTCCTGGTTATAAAGGCTGTTAGGACTTGAGGGGGCAACACACTCAAGAGAATGGAGGTACAAAGAAGGGACAGATCTCAACAGTCAAGCTACCCAACCCCAAGACAATCACTAATTGGCAAATGCTGTGCTTGAAGCAGATTCTTTTACTCATTGGCACAGATGTACCCCCTCTGTTTTGTTGGAATGCAACCTATACTGAAGTTTAATCAGCCTGGTCAGAATTCAGATGATGGTTAGCATAATAAAGTGTCTACAGGAGAGAGAGGCCACAGCTGCCTGCAATCTGACCTTCCACAACTCGGTCATGCCCTGAAGGACCTGCAGGTCTTCAACGTTAACGTGGCATAAAACCTGCTGCCTTCTAATTTTAGAGTACATGGGATCTGTTAGTAAATAACGGAGTCCACCTGATTTCCTTGAGTCTTGCCAGCTTGTTGTCCTGTAGCTGTTCACACTCTAGACATCTGAAAACAACTCTCACACTCTGAGCCAGACTCCACTACAAGCAGGTGAAAGGGAAGCCCATGTTGGAGAAAGACAAGCCAGATCCTGTCCAACCAAATGGGGAGAGGAAAGAGAGGTGGAGAAAATGAGGTAGAAACCCGAGCACAACAGGCATGCTAACAGCCAGCCTCTGGTCTACTGTTTTCTAGAACACGCAGCACCAACCACTTCTCCACCCACCCCATGTTCGACTCCCAACTACCTGTCTTCATAGAGGAAGGAAGAATGGCTTGTGGGGTTCCATTTCCACCTGCTGTTCCATGAGTTAGAAAGAAGAGAAAGTTGCAGAAGGATGTATTAATATCCATGTAGTAGGGGCAAAAGAGTTTTCCATCACACCTCTGTCTTCTGGAATAACCTAACAAATGGCCTTCAGTGTTTTTTGCTCTATCAGTCAGTGCCAATTTCTCTGAACCAAACTTTTTCTTCATAAAAAAGATTCATAAAGGCCTTTTATCTCTAAAACTTCTTGTCAAAGAAACAGACCTTGCGAGTGACTGGTGATATGTCCAAAATTAAGTCGATTCAAATGAAATCATCAAAATAGAATCAGAACTTTTTCTTCATAAAAAAGATTCATAAAGGCCTTTTATCTCTAAAACTTCTTGTCAAAGAAACAGACCTTGCTAGTGACTGGTGATATGTCCAAAATTAAGTCGATTCAAATGAAATCATCAAAATAGAATCAGAGAACCACCTCCAAAGGACATGACATATTCACACATTCTGTGGTCACTGAGACCATATTCCCACTTGTATCTTTTATTTTTTACCCATCTTGAGTGGAGGTAGTATATGATAACAGTCTGTAGGGGGTTGTCAGGCAATGGGATTAGAGGGAGAGGACTTTTGAAAGGCTGAGGGTAATTTTCAAAGTAGCACAGCAGATATGGTGTAGACCTGGTTTATGGGCACGAGTCTTTGAGATTCTAGCAGACCAAGATCATGTCTCTCTGATGCAGTAAATGTGATGATTGTTGTGAGGGAAACACCAGGAGTCATCAGCATCTCAGCACCCTGACTGCTGTAGGCACAGTGATAGGTACACGATGACATTAGCGAGGAGGACAAGAGGAGGCTTCATTCTGTACCATTTGCACACAAGTCAGGCCTTGGGTTCTCTTGATATCCACCAAGAACATTTTAAACTTTCCCAGGTTTAATGTTTCATTTTTTCCTGGGGTTGGCGGTGGGCAAGCTGGCCAGTACGCAGATCCCAACCCCTAACACTGGTGTTAGAACACTGTGTTCTAACCAACTGAGCTAACTGGCCAGCCCTCTGGCTTACTTTTAAGTTAAAATTGTTGTTATTTTTAGAGTAATCTCACTTAAAATTTAAAGATCTAGGGTCCTCCACCATTCTGTGCTGTTCACTGGTAAAAATCCAACTCATAAAACAATGAGCAATTCCTTATACTATTGGTTGTGCTAGAAGAAAATTCAGTGTGGACATAATCTCTCTTGAACTGTATGTGCTTCATTCACTCATTCATTTATTCACTCACTCACTCATTCATTTATACAGTTATTCACTCATTCATTCATTCACTTATTCATTCATTCATTCATTCACAAGCGCCTACCTTGTGTCAGACAGTCAAGTCCCTGTCCTCATGAGTGTCACATACAATTAAAGATGTAGACAGTAGACAAGAAAACAAATAAACACACAACTTGTAGGTTGTGATAAAATGCCACAGAGGTAATAAATGGGGTGATTTGCTGGAGAGAGACTGGAATGAGGTGACAGAGCTGCTCCTCTAGACAATGGCATGAGGATGCTGTCCTCTAAGGAGGGAGGATGAGAAGGAGTCAAACCAAGTGTGAGAGCTGCAGACACAGAACACGAGGGCAAAGCCCTGAGGCAAGACAGGACTTGGCTAGTTTCAGAGAGAGAAATGGACCTGGGTGGCCAGTGTGTGTGAGTACTTACTGCCTGACCACATGTCAACAAGACTGTTGATAAGGCAGGTTTGCAGCACTCAAATTCCAAAATAACCAAAGAATGTAGATAGTGTTTGAAAATGTTTTTCTGTGTTTATTTTTATTTCTAATAGGATTTTACTTGGATCAAGGTAGGAATGGAAGAAGTTTCACTGATGCCATAAGTAAACCAATTCACATAATGGAAGTAGTTTAGGCATTTCTACATCTGTTATCCTTCCAGGAATTCCCCAAGTACAACTTTTGCCCAACAGTCTTCCCTGAAAAAAACTGAAATCATCACAAGTT
>NW_007729293.1:194852-200423 GCF_000696425.1 Galeopterus variegatus | reverse complement strand
TCCCCAAGTACAACTTTTGCCCAACAGTCTTCCCTGAAAAAAACTGAAATCATCACAAGTTAGTTTGTGCCAGTCATAGTTAAGATCAAAGTCTTGGTCTATTAACATCTGCAGTAGTAATAGTCAGATGTAAAACAAGCCCAGCATTGCCTGGGAAATACTACAGGGTAAGAAGATGCTCGTGTCTGCTTTCCTGCCCCAGCACTTGTGGTTTTCATCTCTGCTACTGTAGCTAAAATCATAATGCTCACTTTCATTCTTTTAAAAGCTAAATTTATTTATTCCAATACAGCGATGGAACCTTCCACCAGGCTGGTAACACAACTTAATTTTAAACAAAGCTGAGCTGGTTCTGCCTCAGCGATGGGGTTGTTCTGTATGACTCCTACAGAAAACCAAGCTCTGTCACAACAGAATGAGCAGCTGTAGATAGTATGGCAAAGGCGAATGTAATTATGGGATTTGCTAAGTTTGGTGGAAAGAAAGTGGATTGAAATGCTGCCATGCTTATCTATGAAAAAAAAATATATATAACATCTACAAATTATATATTAGAGGTTTACAAAAAGGCTAAAGACACGCAAAGGAATTTGAACATTGACTAGATATTTGATGATATTAAGAATGTATTTCAATAATATTTATGAGTGATAATGGCATTACAGTCATATTTTAAAACAGTCCTTATTGTTTGCAATACATATAAGGGGATAATTATGTACTATAAGAAAAATAATAATAATAAAAAAACTAAGAAGAGATTTTTCAAACCTTACAAAATTTTCTGATCACATTTTGTTACTAAATATTGTTTTGCTTGTTTTTTTTTTTTTCTCATTAGGAGTAAACTGACCTAACCACCATGATATTTGGAATTCAACTCAATTTTTCCACAATCATAGACAGAAGTCATAGCCATTATGCTTTATTCCTAAACATTTGAACATTTCTCCTTCAAGTACTTGCCAACCTCTAGAATATCGGCCCAGAGTTTTCTTGTGAATCTATAGTGATGAATTCTTTCATGGCTAGTTTTGAATCCCATGTATACCAGAAGATTCCAAATGGGCTGTTTGGCCACAATGAGAATTCTTTATTGAAAAATCCTCTGAATCCAATCATTGAATAGACATAATTGCAAGTCTCTGCTCTGTGTAAAATTGCAAATAGCACTGACAATGTAATTTATGCTCATTTATAATAGAACAGCTCATTATGGCTCCAATTTTCATCTCCTTCATTAGTCAAGCTCATCTGTTTCTCTCATAGACACTCCTTTTGTATTATCTACAGTCCTTTACCCAGAGAAATGCTTGTGAATGAAGATCAGAGATGAAAAATGAGCATTGCAGACTGCTGATGGCAGGGTGCTACATGGGCACAGTTATGTCCTAAATAGGTCTTGACACCACATCAAAAGAGGAACAGATGCAGGAGAACAGTAGGAAGTAAATATTGCATTGGAATCATGTCCGTTATTGCTCGGGTTTCAGAGATGCCTTACAATAGATGAATAAAGTGGGTCACCATTAAATTACAATGATAATGATAATGATGTGAGTAGAAACATGGAAGAGGAAGAAGCCTGCAATCAACTCCCCTATTCCTTGTGGATATGTTTAAGAAAAGCTCACTCCATACAATTGTTTTATCTTATTTACTTTCCAGATCATCTAGTTTATTACTTCCCTTTACCATGTGTCCAGTTAGAAACCATCCCTCCCTGCAGTATTCATCTTTACCAACAGCATTCCTCATTCGTCCTCAGTAGCAGCTCCTGATGAGCCCTCCAGGTGAGGGTTTCCCTCCTTTTTCTCATGCTCTAGTTGGACCATGACAAAGGAGCTTCTCACTTGGGAGTGTTGGGATGAAACTGAACCCTTCCCCTGCCTTTCCTGTTTATCCCTGTGGGAGGTGAAAGAATGTGTCTGATTGTGGAGGTGGCAGGATGCTGACAGCTTTTATTCTCCTTTACCCATCAAACAGGATTAATATGTGAGTGTTGTGGTCATATGTGGCTCATTTGTCAGGATCCTGGGTTACCTGTGTTTGAGCAGGTGGGAGGCTGCCCCATTATTTTGACCCCCCCCGCCTCCTTCTTCTCTCTATCAGTAGTCCCCAGTCACTGATGGGTCAGGGTAGGGGCCCTTCAGCAACCCCAGGCATGGGTTTGAGGAGAAAGATGACTTACACCCTCTTTGCTGCCTCTTCCCCATGGTACCATGTCAGGGAGCATCTGGAAATTCCAGCCCCATTGCCTGCAACACGAAGGGGCCCCTGAACACACAAAAACTCATGTTGAGACTTGGTCCCTGTAATAATTTTCTGTGGCTTATAACAGAATACCTGAAACTGGGTAATTCATATAGAAAAAATATATATTTTTCACAGTTTGGGGGGCTGGGAAGTCCGAGACCCATGGGGCACATCTGGTGAAGGACTTCTTCTTGGTAGGAACACTCTATGCTAGTCCTAAGGCAGTACAGGCTGTCACATGGTGAGAGGGACAAGAGCAAATCAACATGCTTTGTCCTCTCCTTTAAAGCCAGAAGTGCCACTCCTTTGATAACCCATTTGTCCATTAACCCATTAATCTATAATAGATGAATTCACTCAGGAGGGCATAGCCCTCACAATCCAATTACCTGCCAAAGACCCCACCTTTCAAAGCTGACATGTTGGGGATCAAGCTTTCACATAAGCTTTGGAGGGGACAAACATTCAGACGATAGCAGTCCCCAATGTGATGGTGTTGGGAGGTGGTGCCTTGAAGAGGTGATTAAGTCATTAAGATAGATTATTAACCCCAGTCACCCAAGAGTTACCAGAAGCCATCAGATGCAGCTGTCCAATCTTGAACTTCGCAGCCTGCAGAACTGTGAACTGCATAAACGTCTTTTCTTTATAAATTACCCAGTCTTATGTTATAGGAACACAAAATGGACTAAGATACCCAGCCCACTATACAAGTGGACCCAAAGAAGATCTACACTTACTGGGTGAAATTTAAGAGGGCACTTTTACTTAAGACCTGAGGGAGTTTGGATGTGTCGTCCCCTCCAAAACTCATGTGGAAATCTGATCCCCAATGCAGTAGTGTGGGAAACTGATTGAGTCATGAGGGCCAATTCCTCATGAATGGATTAATGCTGTCCTTGGGGGAGGGGTGATTAATGAGTGAGTTCTCATTCTATTGGTTCCTGTGACAGCTGGTTGTTTAAAAAGATCCTAGCACCTCCTCTCTCTCTCTCTCTTGCTTCCTCTCACCATGTGATGTGCTTGTACCCACCAGCTGCCTGCCACTTTCCACTATGAATAGAAGCAGCCTGAGGCTAGTGCCAGATGTAGCTGTCCCAGAATCATAAGCCAAATAAACCTCTGTTCTTTATAAATTACCCAGTCTCAGGTAATTCTGTGATAGCAACACAAAATAGACTGATACAAGACCCAACCATGACTAACAATCCAGAATGAGAAGCATTAAAACTTCTGTTTTTAATAGATTTTTAATATAGGTGTGTCTTTTTTTATTTTAAATGGTTCCAAACTCAGAGAGGAAATGAAGTAGGGTTAATTTTCTCCTTGATAAAACCCAGCAATGAACAGTCAGGTTAGATGAAGGGGGTGGAGAGTTAGCTAAATAAGTTTTAAAAAATATATTAAGACAGGACTTTATCAACATGTGTTGCTTCCTATTAATAGCAGGGGTGCACCTTGTTCATCCTTCTACCCACACATGCAGTGTTTACTGGATCTCAACATCCTTCTACCCACACATGCAGTGTTTATTGGATCTCAGTGTTTTGTTTGGAAATGTTATCAGTTCAGAATGGTATACACTCTAATTAAGAGGCCAGAATAATAGTCACTTAAGCAAGAGAGAAGATTTTTTTCTTTCTCATGGAAACATCCTAAGGAAGGGGGCTTCAGAGCTGGAATGTGATTGTGACCTACATGGTCTTCAGGATCCCAGGCTCCTTGCAGTTTGTTGCTCAGCTCCTGATCTCCATTCCTCTTCATTTCAGTAGCAGTATGGCAGCATCAGTCTCTAGACACCACCTCTGCGTTAAAGTCCACAGGAGAAAAAAGAACAAGGAAGAAAGTCAGCTGTCATGTGACACTTCTGCTTTCATCTCATTGGATAAGACTTGATCACCTGACACTCCCTTGTCCCAAGGTATGCTGGGTAATGTAGTCTTTATTCTGTGCAGCCATATGCCAAGTTAAAAACCAGAAATTCTATTATTATGGGAAAAATATATAGCAGGACAACAAGCTGTCTCTTTCATAGGAGATATGGCTACCTTAAAATGATGAAGAATAACATTTAATATACCCACAATTCCAGGTCCAGGTCGAGGTATAACATCTCATTTGCAGCATTAGAAGTGATAATGACACAAACACTTTTGACATTATTACTGACTGTGTGTTCAAATGGTAATGAGGGCATTTAGAAGTAAGTGCATCTGAGTTTCAGTGACAAGACGTTTACCTCCCCTGAGTAGCCTCAGCATCTTACTGTCTAAAAGCAGTGGGACTTTAACAAACATTGTGGTTATACAATTTGTCATGTCTATTTCAGAGGGTGTTATAGGAATTGAATGAGATAACACATAGAAAGAGGTAGCATGCATTAAAATGTAACCCTGCATGATTATATTTTACCTGTCACACTAGAGTCACTAATCCATGGGGTGTTATGAGGTTTCAATAACATAATGTTTTCTAAGTACTTAGAACAGGGCTAGCACATGAAAGTACTCATTACATGGGAGTCATCATTAGGAGGCTAAATAGAATCTTTTACCTATAGATTAATTGGTCAGGTGATATGGAGTTGATATCTTCATGATAAAAGAAAGAATATGTGTGTCCAGGGTTATAAGATGTGGGGGAATTGTAATAAAATTTGAATCCACTGATTTAAATCACTTTCTCCATGAATTCCTTCCATTCCTTCAAACAGAGTGTTGCCAGGGCCCCTGCCTCCCAGGCTGGTGGGCACTAGTGTGATTGACATTCTGAAATAACTTTATTACTGTTGGAGTAAGCATGACTGAAGCCATGTTGGGATCTAAAACCATATGGGATCTAGAAGATTTTAAAAATACAGTTTTTTTCTTGGCATGTATTTCTCTGAGTTCCCTCTTTTCCTATAGTTATTTGATATTTCGAACACTGGCTACAGGGCAAGATAAAATCATAAAGTTGTTTTCCAGTCAACCTGGAGCTGCAAACTTGCCATGAGTCACATACTATCCAGACACTGAGAAACCAAGGAAGACATCATTAAAGCTGTGCTGATTCCACCCTTCCAGCTGGACCCTAAAATAACACCAAGGATGGGAGCAGAAACTAGATGGAGCCTTAGCAAAACCTTGCACCTGGCTCCTTGCACATTGCCCCTGCAGCTCACATCCCCCTCCCTCCTGCTTTTCATTTCCCATGTTCCATTCCCTCAGCCCCCTCTTTAAAAACCCTTCAGTAAACCTGAGTCTTTGAGAAGGCTTTATAGTCTGGCCATTCTCCTTTGGGTTTACCAGAGAGAAGGGTTAGCTGAACATCTAT
>NW_007729293.1:192424-194575 GCF_000696425.1 Galeopterus variegatus | reverse complement strand
CCCCTCCCTCCTGCTTTTCATTTCCCATGTTCCATTCCCTCAGCCCCCTCTTTAAAAACCCTTCAGTAAACCTGAGTCTTTGAGAAGGCTTTATAGTCTGGCCATTCTCCTTTGGGTTTACCAGAGAGAAGGGTTAGCTGAACATCTATCCTCAGGTCACTGTTATTCCTGAATAAAATCTGACCTCCATTTTTACCAACATTTGACTTTTGGGTTGTTTGTTTTTGTTTAGGTGCAGGCAGCCAGACCTAGGCTAAGTAACAAGACTTTGGGGAGCCTCAGCCAGGAGCTTGAGTGCCCCCCAGTGTCATTACCTGTACCTCATACCACACTGTCTCTGGCAGAAACCATTAAAGAGAAATTCCCTTTGTTTTAAATTACACACTCTGAAAGGCCATTTTCAAGTAAACGCAGATAATGGCATTTTTATGATCAGGGTGAGTTTGTTTTCCTCTAGCTGTCTTATCAAAGACACTGTCCCTATTCATTAATGTTTATTTTTCAGACTAAGATTAGATTTTTACCTCATATCCCTTGTTCTTGAAGTCATGGATTTTGACACCTGCTCAAGTTGCTCAAGAAGATAAAAAAAAAATAATAGAAAAATGTAACTAAGTTAGTTTGTGCAAAATTAGATAACAATAGAATACTGAGTTCTCATATAGACAGCTTAAGAAAAAATATCTGGAAGAAAAAATATGTATTAATTAACTTGATGTTTTCCATTTTCATGGGAAAAGATCACCATTATTTCTCATGTTTAAATTGATTATAATATCGAACATCTCATGGGGATTTTTGTGGAGATTTTATGAAATAATATCGGCACATAGCTATTGCTAAGTAAATTTGAATTATTATCATGGGGAAATAGACTGTAGACAAGGTTCTCAGATGTCCGGATGGAGAAGGGTCTTTGACAGCTTTTCCTGCTCTGTGATGGGCAGTCAGTGTGAACAGCAACCCCCTCTGGACCCTGGTCATAAGAAGCTTTACCATTCTGGCTCTGCAGTGGGAAGGAGAGAAGCTTCTGAGGCAGAGTCCACCAGCATCAGCACCCAGGCTCAGGTGGGGGATGCGGGCAAGTGGTGAAGACTCTGAAGGGGCTGGATGATTCAGCCCTAGATCATCTTTGCCAAGTGGAAATGAATTTCCAGCATTGCCAAATCATCTAATGTTTTACAAAATGCTAGACACCGATATTTTATGTAAAATCTTTTTTTTTTACTTTTACGTGTTGGATGCTAACTAAAACCTTTTCATATATTCTGCAGGTCAAACATAGTGTGTTTGCATACAGCATTGGGCCAGATGAACACCAGTTCATAGCTCTTGTTCAAAGAGAATAGGGTCTTTCCCCATGTATTCTGTTCTCAGTTTCATCAGAATATTTCAAACAAATGGATGTAAAAGAGTATGGCTAAAATTTTGTCAGCAAACATAAAATGAATTTTTAATGGAATAAATGGAATTTGGGGTAATACATAAGAGTATCAGTACAGGTTTTAGGAGCATAGAATTTGGAATAGGCAAACCTCACTTATATTCTGGATTTCTTTCTATATCTAGTTATCAAATTTACCTCTCTAAGTTTAGCATTTTTTTTTCTGTAAAAACAGGATGGTAGTACACCACATATATACACACACACATACTCACGCATATCAGGTTCTTGTGAGGATCTCGTCAATACTGCAGATTAAATCTCTAGCATTATGAGCAAACTAGTGAGCTCCTATAAATGGCAGCTGTTCTCATTGAACAATTGCAGCAACCAATACCCTTAAGTCAGCTCAAGAAAATATCCTTTGTTTAACTGAGACTGGCTTGTGAACAAAACTACTCTTGAAGGCAAACTGGCTTTTATTTGTATTTATTGCTAAGAAATTTGGGCTTCTTCAGAGTATAATGGAACACAGGTCCACTTGGCCCCGGTTCTTCTGTGTTTGTGATGTGCATTCCTTAGTGGTTCCCTGGAAGAAACAAATGCATTGTGTGGGTTTTCAAGTTATACCTGCAGGTTAACACTGCAGAGCCCTTTATAGTTTCAGGGCTGGTGGAAACTGGGAAATTTAGGAAAGTATATGATGAGAGAGCTCTCCTTCTGTCTGTTTCCCTGACCTTATAGCGTTGGGTCCATTTTTTTTTTTT
>NW_007729293.1:190807-191742 GCF_000696425.1 Galeopterus variegatus | reverse complement strand
TTTTTTTTTTTTCTCTATTCATTGTCTTCACTGAAACATCAGGAGGAGAATGTACCAGAGGAGATTAGAGCAAGGTTAATTCCCCCACCCCACGCTTTTCTATTCCCTTGATAATATTTTTCCCTTTTCCATTGTGAATGCTCACCTAAGATATTATTTTGATGTACTTCCCCCTTAAATCCTTTCATAGATATAATTATGGTATCTTAGATCCATGGACTGGAAATTGATGTAGGTATTCTGTCCCTGGTTCTCCAAGGAAATAGCTCATGCTATTACTCCCTAATCCTAACTGGCTGCCTTATTATTCAGACTGGAATGTCTACAGAAAGAGCTTTCACAGGGCCCTTTAACTAATAAATTTCTTCCTCATTTCCCGTACACGAGGGAGCAATGCCTTCTCAAAGTGGGCTGTGCTTTTCCCAATATATAATGGATTAGCAATTGAAATTTAAGAGAGTGTCTGTCTTTTGTAAAATATAAAACCCTTTTGTTATTATAAAATGAATCTTAGCATAAAAAAGCATTAAAGATACATTAAAGATACATTAAAGCAAAAGGCAGGAAAACATACTGAACCAAATATACTGACCATGATTATATTAGTCCATTCCCTTAATTTTCCCCTGTGCATTTTATTGCATTGTGGTTATTTTGGCATTCAACTCTGAATCCTACTCCCTCTAGTAAGTATTAAATATAAACTTTTTCTATGTTATTCCAATCTCTTTATAAATATATTATTAATGCCCACAATATTTCATCTATAGGCAGTGTCTTCCTTTGAGGTCATTAGATAGTCTTTGATCATTTAAACATAGCATGAATAGTAACTACGAACATTATTGAGCACTTACCTGTGTTAGACACTGTATTAAGGGTTTTATATGTGTTATTGCATGTGATCTTAACTGCTGCAGCTGAGACAGTTTCAA
>NW_007729293.1:188463-190541 GCF_000696425.1 Galeopterus variegatus | reverse complement strand
TTGTTCTTGTTAATTGGGCAGTTCCTAAGTCTGTCATGGAGCTGATGGTCTCCTTCAAGGACCCAAAGGAATGTCCTATTTCTATTTCATTTTTTTTCCTTGGTAGAGTGAAATGAGGCAGAGTTTGGAGTTCCCTCTGAAACTTCTCAGGTGGATGGCTACACAAATACACTCTCCACAGGATGATCAATGGAAGCTACACCAGGCCAGAAGTCATGAGAGTGACAGTCTAGCCTGAGATCCACCTCGTAACAGCTGTGGGAATGTGTGAATGTCCCTTTGTACTCATGCCTCAGTTTCCTCATCTCTTAAACATGGGCAGCAGTGTTTTCTCTTCCTGTATCTTATGTAAGTTTTGAGAACCAAGTGGAGAGTCATGATGCACTGTTTGCTTCTTCCTCTCTGGTTTTCATCCCCCCTCTGATAAGAGCCCCAGATTTCCTGTCAAGATCAATTCTTTCTTCACTCTCAGTCTATGTCCTTCAAATGGGAACAACTCTGTCTTCCAGACCCATGTCCATGACCCTTCCCAAGCCAAGAAGAGCACATTTATATCCCCTCAACAATGCATTCTGAGGGCCGGCCCCGTGGCTCACTCGGGAGAGTGCAGCGCTGGGAGCGCAGCGGCACTGGGAGCGCTGAGGCCACGGGTTCGGATCCTATATAGGGATGGCCAGTGCGCTGGCTGAGCGTGGTGCGGGCAACCCCAAGCCAAGGGTTATGATCCCCTTACCGGTCACACAAAAACAAACAAACAAATAAAAAACCAATGCATTCTGAGGCGGACCTTTGACCCAGGCCAGGCCTATTACAGCCATTGAATTTCAGCTCTGAAACATTTCAAGAAACTTACAGAAAACGGGTGTTCTATCTACAGGAACTTCTGAACTAGAAACATTGAGTGGCTTGAGGGTGAAGACATTAAAAAGCAAAATTGAGATGGAGATGCAAATTCCTTGTTACATAATTTAAGAACTTGGATCCAGCTATTCATGAAACAAATCTTCAAGTCAAAAAGGTTTTTGTTTGTTTCCTAAGCCATAGTTTATTTCGTGTCTACCATGTAATATAAACTCCATGAAGAAGGAGTCTATCAGTTTTGTTTACCATCACATCCCTAGCACAGTGCAGACAATTCCTCAAATATTTTTCTTTGAAAGAATGAATAAATGAGATGCTTATACAAGTTGAGTTAGGAATAAAAGGTGACCAAAAAAAAAGGAAGGAGAAAAGAAGAAAAGAATGAATAAATGAGATGCTTATACAAGTTGAGTTAGGAATAAAAGGTGACCAAAAAAAGGAAGGAGAAAAGAAGAAGGCTTTAATTTCGAAAGTGGTCTTCTGTACATTCCTGAGTGAACGCCATTCTCAACGGATGAAGTCATCTTGGCTTTAATTTTAATTTGATTTTTCTTTGCAATGGGAAATACTATGTCTTTTTTGCCTTACTTATTATTCTGTCCAATTTATTGTGATCATGTCAGTATACCATTCTGGAGCCCAAATGCACAAAGATCCTTAGAATGAGGTCCTTTTAGTAGGGTCTGCCAGAAGCCAACCCAGAGAAGACTCACATGCATGTGTTTTGAGTGGTGAAGTTAACATTTCTTTGGGTGATAAACACTGGTAAGAAAGTACAGAAAAGGCAGCCAGTAAAGGGTGCCTTGTGGAGCCAGTTACTACAAGGGCCGGTAAAGTGCACTTCAAAAGCCATGGGAAGCCCCCGAGCTAAGGAATGAAGCTAATGTCAATTCAGAGTCTGACCGGCAGGCACTAACTGGCGTGGAATAGGGGGTGTATACTGGGCACTGTCTGCTCTTAAGTATAGAGTCTGTCTGAGTCAATTTTAAAGACATCAAATTTTGTTTTTGATTATTATATAGATGTGGTGGAAATCTGTTGTAAATGCTGGATTTTTGGGTGAATGGATAACTTATACAAAAACTGCTTGTGGAGACCATTGAGGTGATCATGCCTTAGGAAAGCACTCTCTTTGATTATGATTTCAGAAGATTCTGGTGATCCTTTGGTTATTGCATCACAAAGGGAAAAGATGACCAACTGTCTATGTGATTTAA
>NW_007729293.1:187169-188418 GCF_000696425.1 Galeopterus variegatus | reverse complement strand
GGTGATCCTTTGGTTATTGCATCACAAAGGGAAAAGATGACCAACTGTCTATGTGATTTAAGCTTTTGTTTTTTTCTGGGCACAGTGTTCCCAGCATGGCTTCTCGCACCCAGCTTTCAAAGATGAGTTAAAGCACCCTCTCCTTTACTAAACCTCTTCTGATTCCACCATGACACTCAGAGAACAGCTGTTTCAAATACTAGCAAACAGAATACAGCATCACACCAAAAAAAAAAATTATACACCATGATCAAGTAGGGTTTATACAAGGGATGAGAGGATAGTTCAATGTACATAAATGAATAAATGTGATACATTGCATTAATAAAATCAAGGACAAAACCCATCTGATTTTCTTAATAGATGCAGAAAAAGCACTTGATAAAATTCAACATCCTTTCATGATAAAGACTCTGAGCAAATTAAGTATAGAAGGAAAGCACAGAGGGATAAATACAATATATGTTCACTCATATGTGCGAGCTAAGAGAAGAAGAAAGTGGGAAAGAAAGACCACAGTAGTGCATTGGTCTTACAGAGGGAGGGAACATTCTTAGGGCTACAAAATGGCGTTGGGGGGTGGTGAAGGGGAAGGGAGGTTGGGGGATAATTGGGCGGGAGTCATGGGGTACAAAAGTAATTTCTGGTAATGAATATGCTGCCAATATGAATCTGGCCCTCACATCACGGGCACGAGGGGTGACAATTAGTTTTGTATATCATGAATATTCATAATGAAAAAATAAATTTTAAAAAATGGAAAGTATCTTAACACAATAGAAGCTATATATGACAAACCTACCACCAATATCATCCTGAACATGAACAACACAAGGATAATTACTCTGATCACTTCTATTGAAGACCACATTGGAAATACTAGCCAGAGCATTCAAGCAAGAGAAAGAAATAAAGTGGATCCAGACTGCTAAAAATGAAGTCAAACTGTCACTGTTTGCATATGGCATGATCCTATACAGAGAAAAACCTAAAGACTAACAAAAAAAAACTTAGAGCTGATAAATGATTTCAGTAAAGTTGAAGGATACAAAATCAACATGCAAAAATCACTAGTGTTTCTATACTCCGATAATGAACTAAAAGAAAAAGAAATTAAGAAAGCAAGCCTATTTACAATAGTCATCAAAAAAATAAAATGCCTAAGAATCCATTTAACCAAGGAGGTGGAAGATCTCTACAATGAGAACTACAAATCACTGCTGAAAGAAATTAAAAAGGACACAAAAAG
>NW_007729293.1:184006-186730 GCF_000696425.1 Galeopterus variegatus | reverse complement strand
CAAAATCAACATGCAAAAATCACTAGTGTTTCTATACTCTGATAATGAACTAAAAGAAAAAGAAATTAAGAAAGCAAGCCTATTTACAATAGTCATCAAAAAAATAAAATGCCTAAGAATCCATTTAACCAAGGAGGTGGAAGATCTCTACAATGAGAACTACAAATCACTGCTGAAAGAAATTAAAAAGGACACAAAAAGATGGAAAGATATTCCATGCTCTTGGACTGGAAGAATTAACATCATAAAAATGATCATACTACCCAAAGCAATCTACACATTCAATGCAGTCCCCACCAAAATACCAATGACATTCTTCACAAAACAAAGAAAAAACCAAAACAATCCTAACATTCATATGGAACAACAAAAGACTATGAATAGCCAAAGCAATCCTGAGCAAAAAAAATAATAAAGCCAGTAGCATAACACTACCTGACGTCAAATTGTACTACAAAGATATAGTAACCAAAACAGTGTAGTACTGGCATAAAAACAGACACTTGGACCAAAGGAATAGAATAGAAAACCCAGAAATCAAAGCAGGTACTTACAGCCAACTGATCTTCAACAAGGCAACCAAGAATACACTTTGGGGAAAAGACTTCCTCTTTAATAAATGCTGCTGGGAAAACTGGACATGCATAAGTAGAAGAATGAAACTAGACCTGTACCTCTTGCGATATACCAAAATCAACTCAAAATGGATTAAATACTTAAATATAAGACCCAACACTATAAAGCTATCAAAAGAAAAGATGAGGAATCACTTCAGGAAGTAAGGCTGGGCAAAGCATTTATGAATATGACCACCAAAGTACAGTCAACAAAAGAAATAGTTAACAAATGGAATCATATAAAACTAAAAATCTTCTGCACAGAAAAAGAAACAATTAACAGTGCAAAAAGACAAACTACAGAATGGGAAAAAATATTTGCAAACTATCACCCAACAAAGGGTTAGTATTTAGAATATGCAAGGAACTCCAACAACTTAACAGTAAAAAAACAAGTAACTCAATTAAAAAATGGGCAAATGAGATGAATAGTCATTTCTCAAAGGAAGATATACGATGGCCACAGACACATGAAAAAAAGGCTCAACATCACTAGTCATCAGGGAAATGCAAATCAAAACCACATTGAGATATTATCTCATCCTGCTTATACAGGCTTTTTTCAAAAAGGCAGAGAATAACAAATGCTGGTGAGGATGCAGAGAATGGGGAACCCTCCTACACTGTTGTTAGGACTGTAAATTAGCACAGCCGTTATGGAAAACAGTTTAGAGGTTCTTCAAACTACAAATAGAGCTGCCGTATTATCCAGCAATTACACTGCGGGGTATATACCCAAAGGAATGGAAATCATCATGTCAAAGGGATGCTTGCACTCCCATGTTTATCGCAGCTCTATCTACAATAGCTAAGAGTTGGGACCAACCTAAATGTCCATCAAAGGATGACTGGATAAGGAAAATGTGGTACATGTACATAGTGCAATATCTTCTGCCATCAAAAATAATGAAATTCTGCCATTTGCAGCAACGTGGATGAATTTACAGAAAATCATGTCAAGTGAAATAAGCCAGGCACAGAAAGAGAAATACCGCATGTTCTCACTCATAAGTGGGAGTTAAAAAATAAACAAATAAATAAGAAAAAGAAAGATACAACCATCACAATTCACTGAACTTTCAAAAAGAGAGAAGAGAACTGAGACCACCTGAGGTAAGAAAGGTGGAGTGGGAGAGGGGTTTAGTCAAAAATTGGTAAAAGGCTACAATAAATGATTACATTGTGTAACGTTAAGTATACTAATTATCCTGATTTGATCACCACATATTGCACACAGGTATTCATATTCAGCCTTGTACCCCACACATATGTACGATCAATTATGTTATAATAATAATAAAAAAATAGCTTTTTCCTTTCTTGTGCAGACTTCCTTGACTTCCTTCTTGCCCTTCTCAAATCCTCCCACAGGAAGATCCATCTTAATCACTTTTTTAAAATTTATTTTATTTTAATTGATAAATAATAATTGTATGTATTTATGGGGTACAATATGATGTTTCAATACCTGTATACATTGTGGGATGATCAGATCAGGCTAATGGCCATGCCCATTGCCTCACATACTTGTCATTTCTTTGTGGTTGGTACAATTAAAATTTGCCCTTTTAGCAATTTTGAAATATTCAATATATTATTATTAACTATAGTCACCATGCTGTGAAATCGATCACCAGAACTTATTTCTTCTGTCTAACTGAAACTTTGTACCCTTTGACCAATGTCTCTCCTTTCCCCACCCCTTAACCCTCCCCATCTCGGCCCCTTGCCTCTGGTAGCCACCATTTTATTCTCTCCTTAATAGTTCAATTTTTCTAAATCCTGCATTAGTCCATTTTTGTCACTTATAACAAAATACCTGGAACTGGACAATTTAGAAAGAAAAACAAAATTTATTGCTTACTGTTTCTGAGGCTGGGAAGGCCAAAGTTCGTCTGGTGGTGGTGACAGTGACCCAGGCATCTCACATTGCAAGATGGTGGAAGCAGAGAGTGGACTGTAAAGACCATTCTAAGGTGGTCTCAGGGAGAGCTGAGACCAGAAAAGCCGTTGGAGCAGAACTGCTCAAAGCCTTGGGATCCCAACCCCCACACCAGCATGCGGAAGAGATTGAACATGAAGTCAAGCTATGTGATTTGCCAGCTTT
>NW_007729293.1:182265-183279 GCF_000696425.1 Galeopterus variegatus | reverse complement strand
CCCCACACCAGCATGCGGAAGAGATTGAACATGAAGTCAAGCTATGTGATTTGCCAGCTTTGAGATTTAATGCCTGTCTGCTGGGTTTTGGACTTGTTTGGGACCTGTTACCCCTTTCTTTTGGCCTGTTTCTAATTTTTGGAATAGGAATATGAACCTTATGTTTGTCCCACCATTGAATCTTGGAATTTTGTAACTTGCACTGATTTCACAGATGGGACTTTGAGCTTTGGACTTTTGAGTTGAAACAAGCCTAGACTTTGGTGATGAAATTAATGTATTTGCATGTGAAAATACATGAACTTTGGGGAGTCAGGGGTGGAATGTAGTGGATTGAATTGTGTCCTCCCCAAACTCATTGAAGCTTGAACTGTTTTCTCCAAGTTTTATGTATTAGAAACTTAGCCACCACTGTGTCTTAAGAGGGTGGGAAATCGTATTATTGTAAGTGAAAGGTGGAGCCTTGAAGAGGTGATTGGATTGTAGAAATGTGCAGTAGTGAATGAATTAAAAATGGTGGACAGGGGTGTGGTTCTGAGGGCTTTAAAAGAAAGGGAGAGTCTGTTTCTCTTGCTCTCTCTCTCTGCTCTCTCTCTGCTTCCACCATCTTGCAATGTGCGAACCCTGGGTCACTATCACCACCACCAGATGGACTTTAGACTTCTCAGCCTCAGAAACTGTAAGCAATAAATTTGATTTTCTTTATAAATCACCCAATTTCAAGTATTTCTTTATAAGCTGTTTGGAGGGACTAGTACAGATCCCACATATAAGTGAGATCGTGTAATTACCATATGATCCAGTAATCCCACTACTGTGTATGTATCCAAAGGAACTGAAATCAGTATGTTGAAGAGATGTCTGCACTCCTATGTGCATTGCAGCATTACTTATAATAGCTGAGATATGGACACGACCAAAGTGTTCATCAGTGGATAAATGGTTAAAAAATCTGGTGTAGGGCCGGCCCGGTGGCGCACTGGATAGTGCGCCGCTTGGGAAGCGCGGCGGCGC
>NW_007729293.1:180026-181445 GCF_000696425.1 Galeopterus variegatus | reverse complement strand
CTACTGTGTATGTATCCAAAGGAACTGAAATCAGTATGTTGAAGAGATGTCTGCACTCCTAAGTGCATTGCAGCATTACTTATAATAGCTGAGATATGGACACGACCAAAGTGTTCATCAGTGGATAAATGGTTAAAAAATCTGGTGTATACACACAATGGTATACTATTCAGCCTTTAACAAAGAAGAAAATTCTGTCATTGTAACAACATGAATGAATCTAGAGAACATTATGCTAAGTGAAATAAGCCAGACAGAAAACACTCTCACTGCCCTTGGATTAAAGTCCAATTACTTTGAATTAGCAAGCCTTCCTCCTGGACTTTAACTCTTTTTTTCTCCATCTTCACTGCTGGCTTCTCCTCAAACATTCACCCACAGAGTACACTCCACAGTGTATTCGTTCTGAGTTTGTTCCAAGTTTGTTCCAGTTAATAAGAGTATCGGTTCCTCATGTTCCTGTCCTGGTTTATGCTGTTCTAGCTGCCTGGGTCAGTGTTTTCAATTTTTATCCCCCAGTATTCACCTCTATTGACAAAGGTGCATTTACCCACCCAGCATCCATCCTTCCCTCTGCCCCCATCCCGTCTTCTGGTGACAACAAGGATACACAAACTCCCTAGAGGTCATTTTAGGTGGGACTATGGATCAAAATGCCCAGTGCTCTCTTGACTAAAGGGTAAGTGAACAATCTGGGACACTCACATAGTGTCCTTGGAAATATAAATATTGAGCCACAAAGGCTGAAAACAGTGGGAGCTCATGTATCTATTTGTTGCTACAGCAACAAGTATATCCCTTTAGCTCCTATTTGGTTCATGTGTTTTCCAAAGCCTGCTTTTTTTTTCTTTTCCTTTGATTCTGTGATAGATCTTATGACTTTCCAATAAAGTTCCATTCTGGGCTAAGTAAACCGAAATCAGTTTCGAAGAAAAATTGAGCACAACCTTTCCCTCCTCTATATTGTTGATGCCATCAGCTCCTTTCCTTCTTGTAGAATTTACCCATCCTTCTCTTTATCTCCTTCAGCCTGCATCATGAGAACCCAATAGTACATTACTGTTCTTCTTTATTTCCAGATCCAGCTCCCAATAAAGTGGGATGTCTTTGAACATCAGACTCTAAGACCTAGTGCCAATGTTAGTGCCTGACACGGTGGGCAGGTACACCAAATATATTAGTGAATGAAAACTAATCTGATTGGTTGCTAAAGCAGCAAGTAAAATGAATTAGGGAGGTAAGTGAGGGAGAGCTGTCCCAGATGAATTGTTCATTTGTTCTTGATCCTGTTTTAAACAACACATTAGTCAAAAGCTTAAGTCAGGTAAGATCAGTTGAAAACACATAGACCCATAAAAACCTGCAGTTATTTTAAAGCAATAGTTAATTTTCACCTTTCTGTACAACTTTTTTTTTTTT
>NW_007729293.1:178482-179351 GCF_000696425.1 Galeopterus variegatus | reverse complement strand
TTTTTTTTCTGTAAGTACAGTGTGTATTACTAATAGAGACTTTTTGAAATAACTAAGGTACATTGTCATACTTAATAAAATTAGCGATAATCATTATACTCATGTTATTCAATACCAGTATGTGTTCAAATCCCCTACTATTTCAAAAATGTCTGTTTATACTTAGTTTATGTGAAAGTCCAAGCACTCAGACAGTTTCTTTGGCTGTCGTGTTTTATAAATCCCTTTTAAGCTTTTACTGTTTCTTATACTTGCTCCTTTTTCTTCATGCCATTTATTTGTTGGGGGAAAAAAACGTAATTTTTCTATAGAATTTTTTAGATTCTCCACTTGGCTGTGTGAAGAAAACAGTTAACACAGCAGGACTGAGACTGCTCTCCTAAAGAAGGTCTAAACATGTCCGCCTGCTGCTGCATCCTCATGGCTGGGGGAAGAATGCCCTCAAAGTGACCCTCACAAGAGGGAAAGAGTACAGGAAGTGGATTCCTAGAAACCTTGTCAGTGTGTTTGTCCCCTGTGATCCAGCTCTGTAGTCTTATCATATCACTGTAATAAATCTTAGCCATGAATACAACTGTATGCTGAGTCCCATGAGACCTTCCAGAGACACTCCAAATGTGGAGTGGTCTTGGGGTCCCCAACACAAGCTGATTACATTATTATTGCATTTTAACATATTCCTTCATCCCCTGTTTTCTGTAAACTGGTTTTTGTTTTTTGGGGTTTTTTTTTTTTTGTCCTTTTTGAGACCGGCCGCACCGCACTCAGCCAGTAAGCGCACCGGTCATCCCTATATAGGATCCGAACGTGTGGCGGGAGCGCTGCTGCACTCCCAGCACTGCACTCTCCCGAGTGCGCCACAGGCTCAG
>NW_007729293.1:172274-177941 GCF_000696425.1 Galeopterus variegatus | reverse complement strand
TGTGGCGGGAGCGCTGCTGCACTCCCAGCACTGCACTCTCCCGAGTGCGCCACAGGCTCAGCCCTGTAAACTGGTTTTTAAGGCGCGATTGTATTCAAGGTTTGTTTTGGAGGGAAGACTATCAGCAGTGGGCTTGTATTTCTTACTGGATTATCTCAAGTGGCAGATAATAGCAAGCCATCTTCCCTTTAGTTAGGTTCTGATAGGTCAGTGGGTGGACACATACCACTGTTTTGTCATGATTCTGCAGGATTTGAAATACATGTAGATGGGTGCATGGGAAGCTGAGTAATCAAAGAAGGGACTGTACCACTTATCAAGCTCTTGACCCTCAACTCCAAACCCACCATGTTGCCCTGCTTCGTAACACTTTAGATGACCCCTGTAAAAACTGTTCCCAGCTGGAACAGCCCTGCAAAAGGAATGTGCTTCTCTTCCTGGTTCCCATGCTTTCCTTCTTATTCCCACAAGAGAGTGGTCCCCGGGCAACTTCCTTCTCGTGGGCAGCTTCTTTGCCATGGTGTATGGGAGACTCAGTGGTATATCCCTCCAGAATGATTTGTTGGTCCCCCAGTGAATAGTTTTTCCTTGCCTTGCCCAGCCTGTGTACCTTAGTAAACTTCTCCACCTGGGGAGCCAGAACCCCCACTGTAATGGGGTTAAAAGGGTGGGAAATCCTACTATGGTCATTGAAAGATGGGGCTTTGAAGAGGTGATTAGATTGTGAGGACCATGCCCTAATGAATGGGTTAATCCATTGATGGTCTAATGGTGGCTGTAGGTGTGGTTCTGAGGGCTTTACAAGGAGGAGTGAAGAGTCAGCTCTCCCTTGCTTTGCACCCCACCATGTGACAACCTGAGTCAATGAATGGAGTCACAAGCAAGAACAAAGCTCACCAGATGTGTTCCCTGGACTTCGGACTTCCCAGTCTCCCAAATTTTGAGAAACAAATATTGTTTCTTTACAAATTACTCAGTTTCAGGTATTTTGTTTTAAGCAACAGAAACAGACTAACAAAAGAACACTGGAAATGTTTACTTCACGAGAAGAGTTTGTGAAGGAGGAAGACTGTCATTCATTTTTCCACTTTGTACATTTAAGTGTTTTTAAAAAAATCATTTAGGAGAGGTACATGACACTTATAGAAGGAAAACATTAAAATACCTTATAAACTGTTAAATGCTGCCTCTACTAATGACATACTTAAGGTAAGAGTTTTGAGTTTCTTTTAGGTCTTTAGGGCCTGCCTGCTAAAAAAGGTATTTGCTGCTTTCCCTGTGGCCACTAGACAAAGCCTCAAAATAAATTAATTTTTAAAAATAATAATAATAATAAAACTATATGTGATGTGAGACCCCATCCAATTTGGCCCTATGTTCCAATGAACTAGTTCAGTGTTTCTCACCTGGGAACGATTTCTCCCCACAGGAGACATTTGGCAATGCATGGAGATTAATTAGGCTGTCACAATTAGAGAGTGTTCCTGGCATCTAGTGGGTGGAGGGCAAGCATCTTATAATGCACAAGGCATCCCCCACAACGAAGAATTGTCTGGTTTGTTATGCAAATAGATCCAAGACTGAAAAGCCCTGATTTAGGGAAAAAGTATCATAACCGTCAAATGGACACTGAATCCCTTGTCTGCTCCGATTTTTCCCGTGCAGTTACCATGGAAACCAGGTGATGCACACATGCAAATTCAGTGGCTATGCAGAGGTTTCAAGGTCAGGGTGAGTGAACAGGACAGATAGTAAATGAAATTGCAGTGGCAACACTAACAAGCAAGTTTTCAGGGTTTGACTACCTCATCCATCACACTTGGAGTTTGCCCTGGGAGACGCCCCTCCAGAAGCAGGGGAATTCCTGAGCTATTAGCTCCCGTGTCAGTAGCTAGAGCGAGAGCCACAGGCAGGAGCGCCAGCTTGTTTCCATCTCACCTATGCTCAGAGAGGACACCATAATGAGTGAGCTGGCTGCAAAGACCCTTCAAGAAATCACTGTCATGACAGTCAGAAACATCTCAAAGTACTGGCAGCACAGGCTGAAAGGAAATGTAGTTTAAAATTCAGAAAGATCTAGAGAGTTTGCTGATTTGATAACAGATCTATTGTGTCATTTCTTCTTGTAGTAAACTTGACATTGAAGCAATACCTTGGATTTGTTTGTTTGTTTGTTTCTGGCTCCAATTTCCTTCTATTTGACTTTATGGTTACTTTTGAGAAGGTATATATATATTTTTTTACCTTGCTATTCATCTTTCTGCCAGAGAGAACAGATAAGCATGGCCATTTTCCCAGAGAGTTATCAGCTTTCTGGCTCCAATTTCCTTCTATTTGACTTTATGGTTACTTTTGAGAAGGTATATATATATATTTTTACCTTGCTATTCATCTTTCTGCCAGAGAGAACAGATAAGCATGGCCATTTTCCCAGAGAGTTATCAGCGCTATTGCAGTGCTAAAAGGGGACCATTGCAGCATCATCTATCCAAGGACAGAGTTTAGTCTTCTCCAGAAATGATCAATTTCTGTTTATTTCTCCTTCATTCTTTCCCCCTTTCTTCCTTCTGTTGGAAGGAGCAGGACTGAAGCCATGTTGGGACCTAAAACTGCATGGGATCTGGATGATTTTAAAAAGACTGTTTTTTTTGGGGGGGGAGCATTCAATTTTCTGAGTGCCCTCTTTCCCATTGTTATTTGATATTTTGAACATTGGTTATGGGGCAAGATGACATTATTTACATGAATGTCAATTATTTTCCAATCAGCCTGGAGCTGCAAACCAGCCTGGAGGTCACATACTTTCCAGACCGGAGAAATGAAGGAAGACATCGGTAAGGCTGTGCTGATTGCACACCTCCAGCAGGACCTCGAGATAATAGCAAGGGTCGGACAGAAACCAGACAGAGCCTTGGCAAGATCTTGCACCTGCCTCCTTGCATGGAGCCCTCCCTGCTCACGTCCCCCTCCCTCCTGCTTTTCATTTCCTACCTTCCATTCCCTCAATCCCCTCCTTAAAAAACCTGTCAGTAAATCAAACTCTTTGAGATGGTTTTAGTCTGGCCATTCTTATTTAGGTTTACTGGAGAGATAGGCTAGCCTAATATTCCTCCTCAGGTCACTGGTATTCCTGAATAAAAACCAACTTCATTTTCACCAACATTTGACTTTTTTGAGTTGTTTGTCTTTGTTTGGGGGCAGGCAGCCAGACTTGGGTTCAGTAACAATATGTTGGTGAGCCTGAGCTGAATGCCCTGGGTTCTGTAACAGATTTTGATGAGCCAAGCCAGGGTTTTTGTTTGGGGCAGGCTGCTGGACTTGGGTTTAGTAACACACCCTTCCTTCCTTAATTCTTTCCTTCCTTCCTTGCTCAGTCTCATTCTCTGTGTGAAAGCTAATAGCAGGGTCTCATTTTAGATTTAATTGTAACTTGAACGAATAAGCAGTATCAAGCTAGCACCTCTTAAGAAAGTCTTTGGCTATCAGAAATCAACTTAGTATACTCTAAGTATTTTTAACATCTTACACCACTAAAAAAATAACTTAGGCGCATTATAGATGACAATTAGCAATGGCATCAGAAACTTTGAAAATGTGTTTATACTTTAAATCCATATTTCACTTCTAAAAATATAACCCGAGGAAACAATTTTAGTGCTGTAATTAACTATTGTTTCTGTCTGTCCTCGAAACATTGTGTCTTCTGCTGCTGGCACCCTTAATTTCCTTGGCTGCAGGCTCACTCCCCACTTTCCTTCCATGTGCTTCTGTCCATGTGCTCTGTTCCTCAGCTCAGAGAGAGCTTCCTGTCACTCAGGTCTAAGAAATTAGTGCATTTCAATCTCTTGCCACCATGGTCTACTCAGAGATGGGAAGAGTACCCAGTGCAGCCCTAGGCCAGGCACGTACCAGAACATTTATGGGGCTGGGGAAAGAAGCTCTCTTTTTAATCGAATTTATTGCTGGAATCATATAAACTGGGACACATAGCATACCACCACTTGGAGAGAAACTAGATAAGAAGTTATTCATCACTGAATATAGTAAAGTGGGAGTGGGGAGGAAAAAAAGAAGCCAAGAGATGAGAGTAAAAGAAAAGAACCGCAGTGACTCTGTTTTTTGTTTGTTTCAACTTAATTGACCTGTTTTCTTATAGCGCAAGAAGCTGGCCCTTCATTAGAATTTACTGCTTGACAAAAGACACCAAGAAACCCNCAGAAGGTCTCTCTGAGGATGTACTTGCTCTGAGATTTAGAAGAAAAAGAGGAACTAGATATGTATAGAGCCCAGGAAAAGGTGTTGTGTCCCAAAGATATAGCAAACAAGGAATCCCAGAGGCAAGGAAGTACTGATTCCTGTGCTGCTGGTATGGCATGAGTGATAGGGAAGGGTGTGAAATGGGGTTGAGAGGAGGCAAGAAGGAGGAGTTTTGCTGACTCTTCTGGACCTTAGTAAGGAAACATTATTAATGTTTATCATCCTGGGAATATATCATTGAAGAATATTAGAAGGAAAAATGGTCCACAGAAGCCAAAAGAAAATTCAATATCTTTCGTGGATAGAAAAAAAGTGTTGGAAGGAGATAACCCAAATGTTCATGAATATAACGCGTTTATAAATGATTTTTTGTTTCTTCTTTTTTGCTCATCTAAGGGACATATTTAAAGAGGAAAAGATCCATTCTGGCTCTCCTAAATTCATGCACAACTGAAGACTGAAAACAATGACACTACAGAAACCCTAATGGATGTCTGTGTTTAATATGATAAGTAAACTCTGAGGACTGAGCTTACAAAACATAGGCAACCCTAATGGGACAGTGGTGCATCCTGCAGAAAAGTGGGCAACCATCTTTGCTGTCTGCCTTGGGTTAAATGTCCCCCCAAAATTTAATCCCCACTGTACCCATTGAGGGTGGGAAATCCTATTATGGTAATTGAAAGGTGGGACCTTGAAGGGGTGATTAGATTGTAGGACTATGCTGTAATAAATGGATTAATAGGGGCCGGCCCGGTGGCGCACTGCTACAGTGCACCGCTTGGGAGCGCAGCAGCGCTCCNTGTGTGTGTGTGTGTGTGTTTGCATAAATCTGTTTGAATTGGGTTCATAGCAAATAGACATTTCTCATACAATCATGTCTGCATAGATATATGCTCTGATACTCATCTCAGAGTTTGCTTCATGATGTGTATGTTCTAGACTTCACTAGCTGGTGAGGACAAATGTGATTTCCATCACTGAGACATGGTCTGAGAAACTACACATTTAGTGAACAAGAAATTCAGTCTTGTCTTGGGTGACCCACCTCATATATTTCCAAGAATCTCTAAAAGGGCTTATGGGTATCAACTTAAACATCTCTGAGTTCCAGTTTATCCATCGGTCCAAGGAATCAATAGCTCTCATTATGCCCTGGGACAATATTGCACAATATCCTCCTATGTCCACCTCCCTATGAATGTGCAAGACAGTGTGTTACCAATTCTGTAACATGATCTACATGAAGTTCAGTTCATGCCCAGCCAGGCAGCCTGGTTATATTCATAATAGACAGGAAGTAGAGTCAGCATAAATGGCCAGCAATAGATTTAATAAGGACTTACATCCAAAAGTTATTATATGGTAATTAAAAATAATTTTAATTTATACATTCACTTATTCAAAAAA
>NW_007729293.1:169090-170692 GCF_000696425.1 Galeopterus variegatus | reverse complement strand
GCTCACTGGCTGAGCAAGGTGCGGGCACAACACCGAGGGTTGCAATCCCGTTGCCGGTCCCTGTCTGGTACGGGCGCAACACTGAGGGTTGGGATCCGTTGCCAGTCACGAAAAGAGACAAAAAGGAAAAAAAATAATAATAATAATAAATGGATTAATAATGGTGGTCAGGAGTGTGGTGCTGAGGACTTTAAAGGGAGAATACATGAGAGCCTCTCTCTCTCTGCTTCTCCATTTTCTGCCATGTGAGACCCCTGCATTGCTGTAAAGCCACCACCAAAGAAGATCCTCATCAGATGTGTTCCCCAGACTTTGGACTTTCCAGCCTCTGAAACTGTAAGCAATAAATTTTGTTTTCTTACAAATTACCCAGTTCCAAGTATTTGTCACAAGCAACAAAAATGGACTAACACACTCTCCTAGTGAGATGTGTGGTCATGTGCACAGCTCAAAGAAGATGACTCTTTAATGCAAAGTGGTTGACATGATATATAATATTGTAATTTTCATGTTGTTGCTCATAAACCATTTTGAAGCTGACAGAAATAAACCCTTGAGAACTACAATGTTATTTCCCCAGATCCCAGAAATATTGTCACCTGAAATATTATGATTATGTTAATTAATAAAAAATTTCCCCTTCTTGCCTTCCCATGAACCCTTGTTTAAAACTTATTATTTGTGCCAGTCAGAGGTTTCTTTTAGATAATAACAAAAAGGCTTCTATTGGAACTAAACAATTCAGTTATTGCTTTTTACTGACTACAACTCCAAGTGAATGCTGGGGGAAATTATACTGATCTGAATGCTATTCCCCTTATGGCTGTACTGGGATAAATATGAAGTTGGTTTTGATCTTCAACTACATCGTCTGAGAGGAGCTGTGTAGACCTCTGCCCCAGGATTAAACAGTGAGAGACTCAGAGGTTTGTGATGGCATCTAAGCCAAAAATGACAGAAGTGCATGAGACACACACACAGACACACACACACACAAAAGTAGGTAAAAGATTATATAACAGAAAATAAGGAAGGTAGATTTCTTCTGGGCATAATTTCCAAGATTGTAGCCAACCAAATCTCCCAACAAGAGGAATTAAAAACACCTGGTGGAAGTATTTTTAAAATACAAGTTGTAAAGGCCTTAGAGAGCTACGAAGAGGGGCAGTCTCATGAGGTATAAAAGCCCTGTTTAAAAAGGACCTCATTGACATTACCTGCAATTTTGCACAACTTCTACCCATCCGGTATTTACTAGTTATAAGTGTGAGGGGGTGTTTGGCTGTAAGTCCCAGAAGAAATTCTAGCATAAAAACGTAGTCAGGTGGCATTCACAGAGGCCTCATGAGAATAAGGAGACAGTCATTGGAGTTTATTGCTATAAATGTTGCTGGGACCTTAAGGGCTAAGGTCCAAGAGAGAAGGGAAAAACAGGAAGGTGAACTTGGTAGTTCCAGGCACTTTTCACCTGAAGGCATTCGATAATGCCTTATCTGCACAGTGAAAAGAGCAAATGATCTGCAGAGAAAACTCATGAGACTGAGAAGCTAAATACAGCTTTCGGTATCTCATAGCACTAGGGAAATGAAGATCACAGTGAAT
>NW_007729293.1:132621-168829 GCF_000696425.1 Galeopterus variegatus | reverse complement strand
TCATGAGAATAAGGAGACAGTCATTGGAGTTTATTGCTATAAATGTTGCTGGGACCTTAAGGGCTAAGGTCCAAGAGAGAAGGGAAAAACAGGAAGGTGAACTTGGTAGTTCCAGGCACTTTTCACCTGAAGGCATTCGATAATGCCTTATCTGCACAGTGAAAAGAGCAAATGATCTGCAGAGAAAACTCATGAGACTGAGAAGCTAAATACAGCTTTCGGTATCTCATAGCACTAGGGAAATGAAGATCACAGTGAATCGTTGTCTAGATTTATGACAAGGTGTCGTCACAGCAAAGTGGAGGAAAGAATCACCCTTTCAATATGTGGTGCTAGATCGAATGAATATTCATACTGACAGAATAAAAGAGAAAATCTTGAGTCTTATCTAAAATTTATGCACAAAACTCTAGAAGAGAGAAATAAAATAATGATTCTAGAAAGCAACATAGGAGAATCTCATTAGGTCATTGGGTTAGACCACGATTTTTTATTAGTACACAGAAAGTAAAAAACTTCTAGTAAGAGATCAAATTAGCTACATTAAATTGAAGAATTTTATTTATCAAATAAACATCAATAATTAGATTGACTGTGGTGATCATTTCACAATATGTATGTATATCAAAACGTCAGCATTTGCCTTAAATATATACAATTTTTATTTGTCAGTAATACCTCAATATACCTGTTTTTAAAAATCACCGATACGAAAAGGCAAGCCACAGAACCACTATAAGTGCATATCGAACTAGAGGAAATTCAACAGAAATACTGGAAAATGTTGCAACAATCATTTCACATGCAAGAAATGGCATGTCCAAATGGACAGCAAAAGTCAGTATGGTAGTTTATCCTGAGGAAGGCACTGACTTAGATGGTTAAAAAGGGGGCTTCCTGGGGTGCCAATAGTATATTATTTCTTAATTTTAGTGCTGGTTATACAAGTGTTAACTTTGTAAAAATTGATTTCTATACCTATGATTTGTACATTTCTCCTTATATCAAGTATAAGTAGAATTTTATTTAAAAATTATTCAATTAAATTTTTATTTACAATAAAGTAAGGAGCACTTCCCTTCCAACCATTCTTCCTTTTACTTCTTCAGAGGAGCCCCAGTGAATATTACACAGAATATTGGTCAGCACATGCACTTGAGGGATCTGCCCAAAGCTGGGGGAAGACCTACTTGAAAGAATTAGTGGTAATAGTATCCAGGGCCAAGAATAGTACCTGTTCTCATCAGCTAGAATGGAAAACCTCATGATTAATGGAGTGTCAGATAGCATACACAGGCGGATCTCACTCAAGGAGTGGAAATCTTTAGCCCTACAATGGGTACAGCTCAAGTTGCAACTAAAAGATTTTTAAAGCCAGGTCTGAAAATAACAAACTATTTTCAGGAAATATGATGTCATCCATGAAGAAAAGCCAAGACTATTTCTAGGGATAACAATGTAAACCCACCCAACTAGGCAAATTTGGCAATGTCTAGCACCTGATTCAAAATTAAGAGGCATAGGCATGAAAATATGACCCATAAGAAAGAAAAAAAAATTAGAAACAAACAAAAGAGAACTGACACAAATGTTAGAATAATCAGACAAGATCATTGCTATATTAAATATTTAATATGTGGATCATTGTCCTGAGGAAGAAAGCAGGTGTTTGATCTTGACAGCATCATATTCCTCTCCTAGAATACCAAACTTTGTAATTCATGAAAAAAATATTGCATGTAATTTGTTTCTTCTTATTTTGTAGCTATCTGTTACCCTAATAGATAGCACATACAAGAGGTTGATAATAGTTGAGATTAAAATGCCAAAGAACTTCTACTGACTAAAATGTCCAGGAAATCTCCCCTTCTCAAGGGAGCAGTCTCTGAATTAGACATACTTTCACCATGCTGACTGTTATCTGGACATAATTTCTCCTCAAATGCTGTTACTGGCCTTTGGCTGCAGACAAATAAGTTAATTCACAACAATGTCAATTACTCAGTCACACTAAAATTGAATCAATGAATTTAATTAGATCTGCAAGTATGCAGTAATTTGGCAATGACAGTACTCGTAGTGAAGTGATTAGATTAATCACTGGAAGTCAGGAATGAAATCTCTTGGTTTATGAAGAATCCAGCTCAAATTCCATGACTGGGATGAGGATTGTCAGTCATGGGTTCTCCTGGACAATGTCATGGCCAGATACTCTAAGGAAAGCCTGAGTGGGCTACCATGCAAAGATGACAGTGTGAATGTTTTCTGTTATCTGGAGACTCAGGGTCAGATGCTCCAATCTTCTGTTCTGGCTCCCATGTTTTAAATGCCTTTTACGAGTGTAGGAGTGTGAGTGTATTGAGAAAACAGGGAAAAAGTTAAAATGAACACACCTAGTGCAGGCCCTAAAGCTCATCCACCAAAACAACAACTTGTTTTACACATAAATATTCTGAGTTTGGCTATTTGGTTTATAAACCCACAGGAGATCAGAAATAGCAAAGTATAATATGAAACAGCAATATGCAGGTGAAATGACAATGACCAATAAGAGAAGACAACAGAAAATAATATACAAAAAGCAAGCACAAGAACTCCAAAAGCACATCAATTTGGTCCATTAAATGTAGAAGCAATTAGTTTTACAGACCTGAGAAGTTCCCACATTTATCCCAAATTTCACCACTTGTCGAGAACAGTGTTCATAATTATGATGTTCAGACACTCTGAAGATGTTGATAGTTGTTGTAGTCTGTCAACAGAGTCATGGAATACAGTGAAAAGTTTAAGGATGATTCCTCCTCCTTCACATACTAGCAGACCCATATGTAGTTCTTACTATGCACCAGGCATTTTTGACCAGTATATGACCCTACCCATTTTCGTATGAGGAAACTGAAGCATACAGAAATTAACTAAATTTCTTCCAAATCACAGAGCAACTAAGTAATGGAGCAAGAATTTAAACCCCAGCAGCTGAGCCCCTGCTCTGCTTTTAACCACTACAACATATATATAATTCACTCATGACACTTCCAGATAGTCAGAGGTTTATTGTATTTAAAAAAGTGCCAATACTATGTAAATTGAAATTATTGGAAACCTGTGATATAACTTTAAAAGGAAATTAACAAATACAACTCTTTGAAGCCTTGTGAAAGCTGTGCTGTCCTCATTAGACATTAGCATTAGTGAGTTCATTTTAAAGTTTATTAAATGAATAGGTGTGGGAAACAAATTAGGAAATAAACTATTCTTATGGATAAAAATGATAGATACAGTGGTCTTAAAATCATACTATCCTCTTGTCATGAAACACGTGTCTGTATGCTGATATTTGTACATGTATACTGAAGTCCAAACCACATATGGTTTTCCAAGCACATTGGATCTCTTTTGGAAAGAATAAACATATGCATTTGATAAAGAAGTAAGGTACTAGAAAAATAGTTCAGGCTGCCGAGTACAGGTGACTGGCAATTTGTGTGGTATAAAGATGATGGGCTATCAAGTAAAAAGACGTAGATTTATCATACGGAAGATCTATCTATAGGTGTTTGATAAACCTCCATACTGTTTTCCATAGTGATTGTACTAATTTACAGTCCCACCAACAGTGTAGTAGTGTTCTCTTTTATCCACACCCTCGTCAGCATTTGTTATTCACCGTCTTTTGATTATAGCCAGTCTAACTGGAGTGAGGTGGTATCTCAATGTAGTTTTAATTTGCATTTCCCTGATGACTAGTGATATTGAGCATTTTTTTCATGTACCTGTTGGCCATTTGTATGTTTTCCTTTGAAAAATGTCTATTCAGCTCCTTTGCCCATTTCTTAATTGGGTTATTTGGGTTTTTTTACTGTATAATTGCTTGAGTGCCTTGTATACCATGGATATACTCAGAGGAATGGAAATCATCATATCGAAGGGATACCTGCACTCCCATGTTCATCCAGCTCTGTTTACAATAGCCAAGATATGGAACCAAGCTAAATGTCCATCAATGGATGATTCAATAAGGAATTTGTAGCATACATACACCATGGAATACTACTCTGCCATAAAAAAGAATGAAATAGTCACATTTGCAACAACATGGATGAACCTGGAGAAACTTTTGTTGAGTGAAATAAGCAAAGCACAGAGGGATAAATACCACATATGCTCACTCATGTGGGAGCTAAGAGAGAAAGAAGGAAGGAAAGAAAGACCACAGTAGTGCATTGGACTTGCAGAGGGAGAGAACATTCCTTGGGCTACAAAATGGAGTGGGGGGGGGAGGGAAGGAGAGGGAGGTTGGGGGTAATTGGGTGGGGGATACAGGGTACAAATGTAATTTGTGGTAATGGGTATGCTGTCAATATGAATCTGGCCCTCACATCATGGGCATGAGGGGTGACAATCAGCTTTGTGTCTCATGAATATTCATAACCATAAAAAAGAGACATGGATTTAATTCCTGGCTCTACTATTTATAAGCTCTTTGATCCTGTGTAAATTAATACTATGTATCTTTCATACCCTCATCTGTAAAACTGGGAAAATAATACATACCTCACCAAGTTATGGGGAAGGATTAAATGAATTTATCTTATGTATTTCTTAATACATGGTCCTAGATCAGTAGTTTGCAAACTCTTTTCTGTCAAGGGTCAGGTTTTTAAATATTTTCAGCTTTGTGGGCCATATCAGTAGAATTGCATCTACTGATCTCTGGCTTTTTGGTGGGAAATAGCCACAGATAACACATAAATTAATGGGCATGGTTGTGTTCTAATAAAACATTATTTACCGAAACAGGCGGGGGCCATATTTGACCTCAAGACTGTAGTTTGCTGATTGCTTAGCCAGAATAATGCTGGCTGTTATCAATCCATTCTGATGAGAAGTAAGTGACATACTATTTGTAAAGTATGTGGCTAGTGCCTCACGCATGGAAGTTATTTGTCAAATAGTAGTTATTATTTTGTTTTCATATGGAATCTATAAGATTACATATGGCTTTTTTGAAGACAGATCTTAGGACCCTCTCTCTTTGGTTTTTAATTTTCATTGATGAAGGTGATATGACAATGTAACAGAGCTAAGAAGCAACTATGGGCTGGAATAAAGATAAAAAGATGAAGTAACTTTGATCCAGTTCCAAGAGTCATAGTTCAAAACAGAATACAAAAAAGAGCCAATTTTCTCCTTATGTGGCTTTGCTGGCTTTGCACTATTTCCCCAAAAAGCTGCAGACCTTTTCCTTTTTAAAAGACATTAAATGCGATCAACTTATATTAATACTAGGTGTGTTAATGGGGGTGCTCAGGGCAGGCAGAGAACAGCCTGAATGACATGAGTCCTCATTTTCACAAATGGGCATCATTCCATAAGAACACAACATCGTTTGTTGAATGTCAAGTAGACAGTGTTGCAGACCTAGAAACATTTGCCTAGAAGCATCAAAATAATTGAATGCTGTAATAGCTCAGCACCTTGCTTAAAGTTATAATGCTAGGATTTACATCATTCTTAGCCACAGGCATATTTTTCACCAGCTTTGAACAACCCACCTCCCTTACCCCTCCCTCTCACACAATAACTGGAATGACTTGTCCAGCTCTTTTGCAATAATCTTGAAACACATCAGCTCCTGGAAACAAATGCACTTAAGCAGAAAAACATGGACATCAACCAGGAAAGATGAATCTTTATTTAACAGAGCTTGAAATTACTTCATTCTGTAAAGCACAGTGAGGGAAAGAAGTTTCACCTGCCTGCTCCATCAGCCGTTGACTCTCCATCTGACTTGGAAGAACTGAGGGAGCAGAGCCTGAAAAGATTCCCCTTACGGGTGCTCTCGGAACTTACTGACCCGCCTACATGGTGCAGATCACAGGGGCAATTACATAATTGTCTGTGTAATTACTTTTTCAAGAGTCACAACCTCAAATCACAAAACCCACCAGAGAAGTGACATTGACACACGAAGGTTATTTTGGGTATTTTAATGAACAGAAAGGGGGGGTGTCCCAATAAAGAGATCAGCTTATACTCACCACCAGCCAACTGCTTCCATGCAGAAATGCTCCACTATTTATTGACTTTTACATTCTCAAGACAGCAGGAAATACCATTTTTTTTTCCCTTTTGTCTTTTTTACTGACCGGTAACGAGATCGCAACCCTCGGCGTCGCGTCCGCACTGGGGACCAGCAACGGGATCGCAACCCTCGGTGTTGCACCCGTGCCACGCTCAGCCAGTGAGCGGGAACCGGTCTCCACATGGGATCCGAACCCTCTTTTCCGTAGAGGATCTGGTGGAAGAAAGGGCCTTTTTGAACTTTTTTGCCCCCTCGCCCCCTGTCATCCCTCTTAATCCGAACACATTTACAGACTTTCCCATTGAGCATTACTGTGTGTGTTTTTGCTGTTCATGGAAGACAACCTCTGAAACCTTGGAAATCCTTGTTGAGTAGATGCAGCCTATACCATTCTGGGTCTGTTCTGGTCAAAGTCCATGATGTTTCCTCGCATGTGTTTGTCTCCTCCACAGGTCTGCTCACATGTATTTGTCTCCTCTGTGCTGTTGCATTAGTCCATCATTATCATTCTCTCAGTGCTGTGGATTCAGCCCATCACTACATAATTAACAATTCTGTAGACCATGCTCTTCATAGATAGTCCAGAAGCAACTCAAGGGGGGTGGCTGGTCCGCAAGGGAGCCAATCACAGAAGTGGCTTTTCTCTTCTGCCTCCTTCTGGAATATCTGGTTTCTAAAATATGGTTCTGCTGATTCTTGGCTGTGGCCGTGGTCCGTTCCACCTGCACACACACTTCCAGGCTCCATTTCTTCATCTACATAAGGATGGATGATTCAGTCTGACTGTCAGTGTTGTGCATTTATGACGATTCACCTGAAGCCCTGCAAGTTCTTGGCTCCCAGGAAATGGTAGATGTGACTAATAGTGATTCAGTCATTCTTTCATTAATCAAGCCAGCTTTCCATGCTGATCTGCTGGTGCAGGACACTAGCTGCTCTCAGTTCAAACTGCAGCTCTGCCATTTATGACATAGATGTGCTAGGAGCACTTACATATGCTTACTGCTTCAATTTTCTCTCTCCCCTGTGAAATAAATGCTATGGTGGCACTGCCCACAAAGAGTGAGTTTGAGGGGGAAGTCAACCAATATATACACACAATTACGTGTGTTGCATATAATTAGCCCTTAGTAAAATTTGAGTAATTATACTGATACTATGGTATTTATAGAAAGTCTCAGTCAGGCTCTGGAGCCTATGCAGTACTGCTTTTATAATTATTGTTAGTAATAATAAATTACTTTAAAGGTATTTACTTATTCCTATATGCATGTATACTTATATGTACACGGGTGTGTATATGTTCATATGGAGATGCAAGCATAGGTGGAGAAATAGAGATAGATAGATATAGGTATAGATATAGGAATATAGATGTATTTTTTTCCTTAAAGAGACACAAAGATGTATTTTTTTCCTTAAAGAACAAAAACTTCAGGGATGGGAGAATTAATAGACTGAAACATAGATCTGAGGAAATAGCCAGAACACAGAACAGAGAGACAAAGCACTAAAAAATATTCAACAGAATTTGAGAGACGTGGAAGATAACATAAGCAGTGTTTTATAGGAGAGATAGAAAGAATGAATAGAGGCAATACTTGAAGAGCTAAATCTAGGCATTATCTAAAATTGATGAAATAAATGAATCTTTAGATTTAAGAATTTACTTCAAATTCCAAGAAAAAAAAATTTTTTTTTTTGGCTTTTTCGTGACCGGTAAGGGGATCGCAACCCTTGATTTGGTGTTGCCCACACCGCGCTCAGCCAGTGAGCGCACCGGCCATTCCTATATAGGATCCGAACCCGTGGCGGGAGCGACGCTGCGCTCCCAGCGCTGCACTCTCCCGAGTGCGCCACGGGGCCCGCCCAAGAAAAAAAATTTTTAAGTTTATGTCTATGGAGAGTAAATTCAAGCGAGCTTTACAAATACAACACAGTGAAAAAAGAATTATGATGAATTTAACAAAGATTAAATTTAAGGATATTAAAAATCAGATGATAAAATTCTAGGTAATAGTAGTATATAATAATGGCAACTAGGGCAATATGTATATTTCAATATTATGTGGTTAGGTGCATGTAATTTAGAATTATGTTACAGTGCCCTAATATTTAGATTTAAAAATCAAGCAGAGTACAAGTATTATTAAAAACATAATAATATAGACTACAGACACAGTAATAAAAAAAATTATATGCCATAAATACCACCAAAAAAAACCCTAATGGAGTGTTATCAAATATTAGAGAAAATAGTCTTTAAAACATAAATTGCTATTTGTTCCTATTTTTACCATTGTTCTGTCCCGATTTAAAAAAAAATGATAATGATGATGGTTATGATATGTTGTGATAAATATGACTTATTATGTATTGAGTGTTTGCTAGGTGCTAATAACTTGCACCATTATTTTAAATAATGGCTTAGAGAAGAATCTACAAGAAACGTATGATAAATTTGGAATTACATGTACGTATTCATGTAATTTAATATATATATATATAATTCAAATATCGCAAGAAATATTAGGTAAATGTGGCAAATCATTTATAAGAGTAAGATTTATTATATCTCACTTGGAAATTGATGAACCACACAGATAAAAATTAGCAACAATAAACAATACTTGAACAAGCGTTAACTAAAGGATTTATACAGAACCCTGTCCCTTTAAATGAAAGAATATACATCCCTTCCAATCACACAATAAACATTGTTTCAAGGATCTCAAAAATGCTTAAGCAATTAACATGAAGCAAACACTTTTTTATTGGAAACCTTGAATTTCAAGTAGCTAGTTGAGAGAACGTTGAATGTTCCCAAAACAAAGAGATGACAAATGTTTGAGCTGGGTATGCTAAATACCCTGATACAATCAGTGCACATTATATAAATGTACCCAAATATCACATCGTACTTCATAAATATATAAAATTATTATGGGTCAATTAAGGAAAAATAAGTTAAAATGAAAAAAAAAAAATCATAGACAGAAGTAAATTAGAGGTTACCAGAAACAGCAGGGGAAAGAATTGCTTAATGGGTACAGAGTTTATGTTTAGGATGACGAAGAAGTTTCAGAAATAGATAGAGGTAGTGGTTGCACAGCATTGTGAATGTAATTAATTCCACACAATTGTATGTTTAAAAACACTTAAAATGGCAATTCTTGTGTTATATATGCTTTACCACAATAAAACAAATTTAAAACAGAAAAAGAAATAAAAACTTCATATGTTTGGAATTCATGAGTTAAAGAAGAAACTACAAAACAAATTAAAAATATTTTAGAGGTGAACAACACATATAGGTCATGTTTGGGTCATGGGAGATGCACTAAAATAATATTTAGAGAAAAACTTAACCACAAATGCATTCTAGAAAACAGAAATATATATATCTGTTACATATATATATATTTGTTGCATATATATATATATGTATATATATATATCACAAAAGAGCAACAGCAAGTAGGAAAAAAAAGATTAAAGACAGATAAAATATGTTGCATATATATATATATATGTATATATATATATATCACAAAAGAGCAACAGCAAGTAGGAAAAAAAAGATTAAAGACAGATAAATTAGTTAAATGGAAATCAAAGGAGGAAATGAGAAAACAAATAAAACCAATAGGGATTCTTTGAAGAATCTAAAAAAAATAATGCAGCTATTGGAAAGATAGATCACAAAATAAAGTGTGTGTATGTGTTTGTGTGTGTGTGTGTGTTTCATAACAAAGATAAAGACACAGGAAGAGATGGTTGTAGATAAATTAGCATCCTAAGAGAAACCCAAAGATAGTCTTCCTCCTAATTCTCAAACTTCTTTTTAGTTTCCGAAAAATAAGGACAAGAAGAATGGTGATTATTTTGTATGGCATGTGGGGAGGACATAAACTTAAATTTCATTCAGCCCTTAGGAAAAACAAATAAGTATTCCCCTATTTGACAGGCAAAGCTAATAAAATATGTGGTATTCTGGAAGGACTGGGTTCCCGTATGATATTAGGAGAGGAATTAATTTTTAACAGGAAAATATGCAAGCAGTGGCCTTTGCAAACTTATCTCTATTGTAAGAACCTATAAAATCAAGGGGAATGTTGCCAAAGCTTCTGAGCCAGCATTAATGAGTTTCTGATGGTAAATGTGTCTTGCAACCAAATGAGATTGTGTGAACCTCCCGTGCTCACAAAAACCTGTGCGTGCCTAGTACCCATATTCTGCCCTTTATGTATTTGTGAGAGGAGAGTATTCAGGGTGGTGGTAAAGATAAAGACTGAAGATAAAGGGATTTGTAAGACTTGCCTGAAAATAATTTAGAAGAAAAAACAATTTTTAATATCAAATTTGATATTTTTTATAATACCAGATTAGATTCATTTGCTGCTATGTGCAAGGGTTGTAGAGGAGTTTATTTTTCTGAAAAGAGACTTACAGGAAAGTTACTATTAATATTTTTATAATACTGATATTATTTTGAGTCCCCATTCGGGTAGATACCTAAAAAATAATAATGTCTCTAATCTTTACAAAATTGCAGCAAGAGAGATATTGTTATTCTCATTTTACAAGTATAAAAACTTGAAGCAGAGACTAATTAATGGCATAGCTAGGATTCTCATCCATGTCTGTCCAGAAATAAAGTCTAGCTGTTTTTTAATTCATTGTTATCTTTCTAATTAGAAGGAAATGTGTAGACTGAGGTGACTTCTCAATCAAAATAACTCAAATATCTCAGCAAAACATTCCTTAAGAACAATAGTGAAATAAAGACTTTCCAAACAAATAAAAACTGTCTTTGCTACCAAAAGACTCACACTAACAGAAATATCAAAGGTTATTTTCCAGGAAGACTGAAATAATCACACGTTAAAAAAAAAAAAAAAAAAGAATGTATTAAATCACCAGAAAGGGCTAATACACAGAATGAATAAAATGAATAATGACCACATAAAACAATAACAAAAATAATAGCTTGAGACATTTAATATGTGTACACACACATAATTAAAATGCACAGCAAAATGTTCTGTAATTCAGAGGTGCATAAGTAAAGTTAAACAATCCTAAGATTGTTGCTTTCTCCTGGAAAAGAAGAAATGTAACAATTAATATTAAACTTTAATATGTCAAATGTTCATATTGCAATCTCTATAACAATCACTTAAAGTAATAGTAAAATGTTTATAATTTCCTAATTTATAATGAAAGAAAGAAGACAAAAGAAGAAACAGGCAAGACAGAAAAGAAAACTATGAGGCAGAGTAAGTTGACGTTCCCAGTATGTTGGGAATTGCATTACATGTAAAGAGACTGAATCTTCCAATTACAAGACAAAAATAAATGTCCCTCAGGATTAAAAGGAAGTGATATTTATAGAAGACTCACTAAGACTCACTTAAAACGTAGGGATAGAGAAAGTTTGGAAAATTATACCATGCAAACTGTACCAAAGAAAGATTGTGTGTTTAGAAAAATATCTGACAAAGTAATCTTTAAGATAAAATGCAAAGCCAGAGGTAGACTTTATAACAGTTTGAAGTCATTGAGAAGGTACAGTGATTCTTCGCGTGTTTGTACCTAAATGGCATAGCCTCAAACGGTGGTTATTTTGGGTAGTATCTATTGTATGTTTCTATATAGGTTTTCTGTTTTACTTTTTTAGTCTATGTTTCTAATTATTTACAATAGATATATTTGGATCTGTTATAGAGAGTTAAATAAGAAACTACCCATAATTGTTCAATGTGATGATTAGCACCTAGGAAATACTTTATTAATAAACTATAGCTGACATCACAGCATGTCATCACCATCATTATTATCATTTTTTTATATCAAAATGGAACTGTGGCAAAAATAGGAACAAACAGGTATTTGTATCCTACAGACAGATTATTTTTACTGTCATTTATTCCTAAGAGCAGAACGTGAGAGTCTTTTTTCTAACCTGCTGGTGAAGATGACAGTATTCCCCCAAGACAGTTAGGACTCCCCAGATGCAAGACCAGGGAGGATAGAAAAGGACAGTCACTATTTTCTGTTCCCATTGCTCATGTCTTTGATCCTGGTAGATTCAGTTTTGTTTCTGCCTTACTCTGAGTTTCTTATTGCATCTTGGGGTCACCCCTGAGAGACTGGGTCTTGAGAAGAGAGACTTCAAAGACTTGTTGGGTACTGTAACTTTCACAAAGAATTCAGTCTTGTTGACTTGAAGCCTTGTTGGGGACTCCAGGTCCAAGGATTCCATGAGAAACTCCTGACATCTGCAGGTCATTTTGCTCCTGGTAAGTTCACTGCATATTGAAATCCAGCGGGTGGTAACTCAAACCTATATCTCCATGATAGATTAGATAAGGCTTACAGCATAATTCAGCCTCCAGACTCATGGGTTCAGAAGAGTTTATGCAAGCCAATGGAAAAAAATGGACACTCAAACACTGAGTAGAAATATTAATGGTGGGAAAGCATAATGAATATAAGCCTGAATTTTGGAGTCTGTCACATAATAAACCTGTGTTCATCTCAGAGTGGCATAACTGTATCCAAGTTAAATAACCCCTTTGTGCCTCAGTTTCCTTGTCTGCAAGATGGGAAAATAGGAGCTACCTAATAGGGTTGTTATGAAATGGAACAATTTAAGGCATATGCAATGTTGGAACAGTTCCTTACACAGAATAATTTCTTAATATATGAAAGTTGTTATTAATCCTAAAAGTGTGAGCACATACAATCTATAACAGCTATTTAACCAGTCTGATTTACCGTGCAGTATATCTCTGATATTTATAAAACATAATTCCTAACAGGTGATGGAGGCTGTTTCTATTTTTTCTGTCTTTCCCCCCAGAACTCATACCACTGCAAGCTGCTGCATATAGCTTTGAAAAATAATAAATGTGCTATATATATATCTCAACTTCTTTTATCCCCTGCCTTTATTCTAAATTATGGAAGGCTTGAGTATAAACATGGCTGTGAAGTATTTTATTGTTCCTATTAATGTGAAAGTGAGCTTGTGTAATGCACTCTGATTGTGTCTAAATCATTCCTGCTCCTGCCCACCAAAAACATTGGACCTTCATCCGTAATCACATATTAACAAGCACACATTAGTTGTGGCACAAAGAGCTTTTTTAGCAAATTAACTGCAAGTCTCACTGTGCAAGCTCAAGGATCTCAGCTAGTGGCAATGAATGTGGACTCTCACAATTAGTGATGACTAATAAAAACTAAACATCGTAATAAATCTCACTGCCAACATTTTACTAAGAAAAGTCACCAGCCTGAGCCATCCTCATTTCAGAACCCCACAGATGGGCTGTTCCGCATGAAAATTAAAGCGTGGATTTTATTAGTGGGCCAATGAGATTTAAATTCTGGATTTGCTACTTATGGGCTCTGTGACCGTGAGGAAATCAGCTGTGCTTTCTGTGCATCCCTTGCTTCATCTACAAAATGGGAATGATGGTAAGCGTCCTTATCTCATATGGCCACTGTGAAGATGAAGTGAGCTAACACATGTGAACCAGACCTGGTGTGTAAAGTACACAAAATAAGCGTTAGCTATTATTATTAGTGCGTCATAAGAAATATGTGGTACACTCAAAGTAGGATTTCATTTAATAAAGGGAGCATTTAAATAGATTGGGCAAGATTTTAAAAATTGGGGTTAGCACTGCACCCAGGAACTAGCAAGAGTGGAAAGCCATTACATTAACCACACACCCCACCCCTACCAAAGGGACAAGAGAATGAAGAAGTTTCTAGAAGTAATGTCAGCCTTCACAATGAGAAAGAGCCTTCCAAAGCCACGGAAATTGTGGTTTCTGTGAAAGGAGCAAGGGTAATGCTAAGTCACAGAAGAGCAAGGAGAGGAGGAGGATCATGAATCCCTTCCCTTTCCTCTCCCCTTGACCCCAAACTCCCAGTGCTTCCCACTGGACAATCTAACCAGAAGCCAGAGGACAAAGGGGCCCAGGTGATCCATTATGAAGAGGTCAGCCTTCAGGTCTCAGAGTACTGCAGGGTGCACTAAGGTAAAGTATAGATCTGGAGGGGCGATGGGAAAATATCCAGCCCCAGGGACAAGAGTCTTACCATCATCTGTATCACGCGTGCAATCACTATAAATAAACTGAGCAAAAAGAACCGGTACCGCCAAGAAATGCTAACAGAACAAATACAACTCTGGGAATGACTCAGTGCCTTTCGAGTCTGGTCCTGGACTACAGACAGGAAGAGTGAGAATTCTAACAAGACCCACCAGAACAAAAATAGTAACAGCAACTGGCAGTTCTATAATGCTTCATAATTTTCCAATTCTTTTTGTGTATATCATCACATCACAGCCTTATAATACTGCCATTGTAAGGAAGGTGTTTATCCCCATTTTACACATAAGAAAATTGAAGATGAAGTGTTTAGTTGGTCAGGATCAAACCCCCTGTGTAATTCTTATTTAAATTTTTTGGAGAATGCATGAAAAAATGTTAATACTGTGGCATAGTGTTCAAGATTCCAAGATGTGGAATTTTCTTATTCACTTGTTTTCTTCAGCCAATGTATGAGGTCTTGCGATGTGTCAGACTGTGTTCTAGACAGTAGGTTCCCAGCAGTGATCAAAACAAAGTCCTGCCTCTCCTTGAGCTGTAGTTGTGTGAAGAAGAGTCTGGAAGTTTCTCAAGAAGTTAAAAGGGTTACCTTATGACCCCCAAATCCCAACAAAAATGAAACTGTATATACACTCAAAATCTTGGACATGAATGTTTATAGCAGAATTATTCATCATAGCCAAAATGTGGAAACAACCCAAATGCCCATCAACTGAAGCAAAAATAAAATGTGGAATAGCCATACAATGAAATATTATTTGGCAATAAAAAGAAATGAAGCACTAATACATCCTATACAAAATTCATCTTAAAAACATGATGCTAAGTAAAATGAATCCAGTCACAAAGGGCCACATATTATACAGTTCTATTTATGCAAAAGGTCCAGAGTAGACAAATTGAGAGAGAAAAAATAGATTAATGGTTGCTTACTGCTGAGAAAATTAGGTAAATTGAGAGTGACGGCTAAGGGGTAAGGGGTTACTTTTTACAGTGATGAAAATGTTCTAAAACTGGCCATGGTGATGGTTGTTTAACTTTGTGAATATACTAGAAGTCAATTGCATTGTACACTTTGGATGAACTGTATGTTATGTGAATTGCATCTCAATAAGGCTATTTTGTTTTTTTTTAATGTACTACCCCCTCTTTAATGCCTGAGATTTTTATCTAGTGAGATATTAAACTTTGTGGCCAAAGTTCTCATTGTAAACAACATGTTGAATTTCCCCGATTTTAATAATTGGGTTAAAATTTTCAAATAATCACTCATCTTGGCTGTCCTGCTGGGAATTTTGGTTTTGGTTGGATATTTCTGGAAACATTTATGGGAAAAGGTAAACACACACACACACACACACACACACACACACACACATCCCAGACCTGATTCTTCCTCCGAATTTATGTTAGATTAAAATGAATAGAACTAAAACTAGTTGAAATGATGAGGAACTTTTGCCAGAATACAACGTAATGGGCGATAACATTGTTCTTCTGATGATCCCATCTGCTTTATCTCCGAAGAAAAGGTGAACATCCTTTTCATGTGCTCTCCACTGTGTTTTATATTATTCCTTGATGTTAAAAATTATAATCCCTCCCAGTTTTGTGCCAATGTCTTTGTAGATTGTGTCACTTCCCTTGCTGAGAGTTGGCACAACCTTGCGTTTCTTGCCTTAGGAAAATCTGAAAGTCCAGGCTGCTCCCAACAGTGAAGTTTCCCTAGCCATATCTCGCTTTGCCCTCCCATTTTCCTGCAAAATTATACCCAGACCACATGCCCCCCACCCACAGTGGTTACCTTCTAACCCCTGCAAATAGCTCTATCACATCGTCTTCCTTATGGGATAAGAAAATGGCATATTTTCTCTCCTTTGAGGGGAAGTGAGATAACCACATAGTACCTTCTTCAAAGATAACCCACCCCAGGTAAGCTTTCTTCCTCACCTCTCAAATCTTTTAAAGTCTTGAAGCAAGTAAAGGCATTCAAGATTTGTGGGGAAATTATCAAATGTTTCTTTTGAAAACCCCACACATAGCAGATTCAACATATCACTTTAGAATCTCTGATCTTTCTTGATCCTTGGTCAGACCCTGAGATAGACATCATTATGTGCATCTCTCCTTGTGTGCCAGTCTGTGTAGCTGAGAGTGGGGGAGTGTAGACACTCAGTGTGTTCATACGTATGTCTCTTTGAGCATGGGACCACGAGACAGCAGATGGACTTACGGAAGGGAGAAAATGTCCATCTTCAATTCAACACTAATAGCCACCATGTCAAATCCAGGGGAAGACATAGAATCCATCACGTTGGAGACTCTTTTACAAGAGCCATGAAAATGTGGGTGAAGTGTCTGTTTGATTCTTAGGACAATACATCCTGTATGATCTCATTACCCTGGACTCACAAGCCCTGTATTTATAGCCAGTGAGGAGCAATGAAGGAGTTGTAGCTTCTCACCTTCCTTTTCCCTCAACCTGTACTTGGTGACTAACCCAGGAATGGACACAAGATAAATGCAGAGAGTGGAATTATAGCTTTAAATAGTTAATTAACTAAATATCCATCTCATCATGTTATTTTTAAAAGGCAACAAATTACAGGGAAAAAAACTGCTCTTGAAATTAGATCTAGAAGAAAGAAAAAAAATTAAAGTATAGAAATTTGTGAAATATAAATAAAGTATATGGTAGAAAAAATCATGAAATGCAAAAGTCATTTTATTGAGAAGACTAATAAAATTGATTTGAGCCTAGGAAGAGTGATGAAGAAAAATTTGAGAATGAACAAATTGCAAATATGGAGAATAAAAATAAGGCATCACTACAGATCCTACAGATGCTATATATGTGTGTGTGTGTGTGTGTATGTATGTATGTATATATATATAATTATTATTATTTTAAAAAGCAAAAATTTAGATGAATAGCCAAAGTCATTTTAAAAACACTCAAAATATAATAAATTTCACATAAGAAGAAATAAAAAATGGAGCACGTCTATGTTTAATAAAGTGAATTAGATCACATTTCTCTGAGAACCTCATCTGATTTAGCCCTAATTCCTTAAGTATCTTCCAATATATTATCCAATTCTATTTTCCAGAGCACTTATCACTATCTAAAATTATATTATCTTCTATCTATGTATTGTCTGTCTCCTTTCACAAAAATGTGAGTCTATGAGCTGCCTCCTTCTTGATAACCTCCACAGTCCATGTATCCAGACTAAGGCTGACCTGTAGAAAGTTCCCCAAAATAATTTTAGACAAATGATGACATAAGCACATAAATAAATCTATTGTATTGTAAAGAATTTTACCAGTGGAAAAATTTTTTTTCAAAAAGTATTGTGCCAGGGTATAGTGATGGCTGCAAGTACAGAGATGATTACATTTCACCCCAAAAGGTGGCTTACAAAGACTCTTTCTTCTCTCTCTTATATCTCTTGGAATGTCTTCTTTCAAAGTATTCTCTCATAAATTTTTGAAGATAGATTTTTATACTGCATGACATGAACCTCCTCTTTCACTAGACTACTGGTGATGTCCAATCTATCTCTTCTGCCATGTATGCTAGAGGCTCTAAGTTCTCAGAGTCAACACCAGCATTCCTCACCTGGTATGTGATTGACAAGCAGATGAGATGGTAGAGGACATTCTGAAGACAGATGTAAGACGCGGCTTTTGGGGCACTCTGTATGGCCATGTTTAATAAACATGTGGGAAAAGAATGACTAACCCTGAAAAATTTTAATGTCTATTCTGACCTACATTTCTCAGAATTCAATAACAATGTTGAGCTTTATTACACCAGTGAGCCCCATAGAAAAGCTGTTCAAATGCTCAATAAGAAAAGAAGATAAATTTTCAAAACTATACAGTGAAGTTTTAGTACTAACAGTTGTATTTCCTGCCTACAAATGCTATCTTGGAATAATAACCAAATAATAAATGATGAATAACTCAATACAATTTGCTCATGAATATGTGGAAAGAAGATGCAGCTCAGACTGAAATCTCTAACTTGTCCTCAGCCAGAGGACCCTCCAAGCTACTCCACTGTCATTATTAACATGAAAAAACAACTTTTGTAACAGTCAGAAGAGTGTATTCTTCTTATGGGTACTTACATTTTATTGAATAGCCTAATTATATATTGCAAATATTCTACTGGAATAAATTTAGGTATAGAGAGTTTCATGATTTATTCATGAACAGTAAAGAAGAAAAGGATGACATTTGTCAAATAAATGAATAGAACTGTTATATTAAGGTTCATCAAATTCCACATAGAGAAACTCTTTAATTAGAAGAAGGAGAAGCCAAATGGTCTCCTCTTCCCCCCTAATGTCCTGCCTAATGAGCTATATCTCTTTTGGTAAAGTCACCAAGAAACACATTGTACTTTCTTCATCACGAGTTGGCCCTGCACATAGGGACTTGGTAGAGTGTGGCTGCTAAGACTGTAGACTGTAAAGACAAAGTTGCCTTGGGTCCAAACCCTAGCTCTGTTCCTTACAATTTATCTAAATTCATACAATTTATGGTATCACCCAACTACTCCTTTTTCTCATCTGTTAAAAAGAGGTATTGAACATAATGTAAGTGTAATTAGGTGACCTAATAAAATAATGCAGGTAAAGAAGTTGGCACAAAATAAGAGCTCAGTAGATTTTAAGGTATTATTTTTGTTTGTCTCTGTTGTTCCTAAAATTAAGATAAAGTAAGTTATGAGCTACTATTTGGCTATACGCTTTCTCATTGGGAAATATCTGAAACACCTTTAAAGTACTTTATTTTTTATTTTAGAAAGTAGAGTAGCCATAGGGCTTTCCTGTGGGCAGATATTCTACAATATTTCCTAAACCTCCAGACTATGTGTATATGGTATCATATTTATTACAAACATTTATTTAAATATTTTATGTTCCTGTACTTAACCTTTCAAAAAATTAATAGATAAAGACTTTTTTGTCCTTTTAAATTTGTTAAGGATAGTAGCCAAGAGTAAGAGCTTACTGTGAGCAACTTTAATTTAATACATGCAACTGATACTGTCTACTGATAAAAGTCATAAAAAAGATCATCTAAGCATGGCTTAAAGCCTGCCTTACTGTGTTGCTCAGAAAGCCTACTTCTACAAATCTGCTATTATTTATGATGGTTTATCACATGAAGAACAGAAAACTTAACCAATTTTTGGAAAGACCTAATTAAAACACATAGCTATGGAAGGTTGTTTTTCCCTCATATGTTCTGAAGCATCATTCACATAGTCAACACTACTCAATTATGGACTTAAATGAAAAAGACACCCTTAACTTTTTGGTCTAACATTGAACAGAGCTATCACTCAAAAGCAGCATAACTGTGAATTCTGAGAAAGTGACCAGCTGGGTCAGGCTTGTGAGAGGAGGAACATTTGGACAGACTATGTTTAAGTCTGGAATAATTCATTTTCAAGCCAAAAATTACAGGTCTCAGTAGTAATATGGCACCTTCATGGATAACCAGAAGCCAAGGGAGAAGGATTCATTTACATTTAAAATAAATTTATATAAATATTTTAGTAAAAATAAGTCTTTGCCTGGCTTTGTTTATCTTTGGCAGGAGAGTTTATAAAAAGGGCTGTGTATTGTAAGCTCTCTCTGAGCACCCAAAGAAGGGTGTGGAGACCTGTTCTCTGAAGTAATACGTTTTCCACTGAAAAATACTTTGTGATAAAATGAGCTCAGATGTTTCCTTCTCCCTACTTTTTCAAATCATGATTGAAGATGGCTCCATATATTTTCTGAAATTTTCTGAAAATTCTAGAAATGACCCCAGAACAGAGTAAAATCTGGATCTCATTAAATTCAAGAGATGGGGAAGAGGTGGCAGAGTATGACAAAAATCAGCAATTCAATTTGTAGTTGAAGCCACGTACAAAGTACCTACTCCCTGTCCCTATAACACAAGCTCATTCCCATTACCTGCTTATGAAATTACAGGAGCATCCTAAAGAAACAGACAGGAAACTAGACTTTAGGTCTGGGGATGGTTGAGCATTATGATTTTAGGCCAAGTGCATGGGGAGAGATGGCAACAGAAGTCCAAGGCAGGGTCTTAACCACAGAGCCCACCCTCTGGAATGGCTGTAGTAAGTTCTGACTAGGACAGACAGCAAATCTGATGAAGCGCAGTTTCCAGTCAACTGGGTCCTAAAGTACTTGCAGCCTAGAGATGTGAACTTAGGGCCTCAGGCGTGTATAGGGAGAACCAGGACAGCCTATGCCACATCTCCAGAGGTCACATAAATTCTATATAAATGCAGCCCCCTGGGGTTGTACTAGATGTAGATGTGGGTCCCTTGGGAGACTGGACATCGCATAGTCTGGTAATTTTGTCCGTCAGACTGATACAGTTAAATGTCTCAGCCTTCTTTCTGGCTCTGCATGATCAATTCCTCTCAGTTTTATGAATCCTAACATATTCAGTTTTCCTCTAACTGGATCATCAACAACTCCATCTTTACTTGTAAAAAACTTCTCTATCAGAGCAAATGCATGTCCACCACTCATATTTTTTTAGACTGAAGTGTATTTTTCAAATGTGTCAGTGCTACTGAAATGCAAATGATAGAGATACAGTATAGACAATAGCTATGGATTTGTTGAGGTGGTGTTTTCAGTTGGCATGGACTTTTCAAATTTTCCATGTAGAGGAAATGACCAAGAATGTGATTCTTTGTGTGTCCATTTTCAGATGAAGATATGTGCCTGACACACAGTGGGAAATCAATAACTTTTTTTTTTTTAAATATATATTGTACAAAGAGGTTCATAGACCTCCAGAAGGGAGTTGGATTTTCCTGAAATCCCTATTTCAGCCTCAAGGGTTTTATTTTTTGAAAAATGTAAAGTATTCTTCCATTGTTTTCACTAAATCACTCACAAGCACATACACACATTCTAAAAATCAAATTGCTTACATATCAAGTAAAGGACTGCTTTATAACATCTGAAGAGATCTAATGAAGAGAGCTAAAATGTTCTGGAATTTTCATGAATTACACAACTTACAAATGAATCTAAAATAATTTGTTCTTTTTATTTTCATTGAAAAGTGTTGGTCACATGCCTACAACCTATGGTCTCCTCACTTCTTTCTAGCTAAATCCTGATATTTTCCAGGCATTCTCATATTATCGTCTCAGCTGTGGGCAGGGCAGTTCTACCTGACAGTCCCTCTGCATTGACTGGTTCGGGAATGTGTGAACCCATTAACAGGACATTTGGGGAATTTTACCGGGGCGGGGGGGTGGTGAGGTGGGGTTCTAGAAAAAAATGGTTTGAATTCCTGAGATACCTACTGTCTTCTTTATAAGGATTTGTTCACATCTGTTCATTGCACCTGGAATTTATGGTGTCATCTTTCTTACTTGTCTAAGGAAGAAGATATGCTACAGAGGACATCACAGAAATAAAGCAAACCTGGGACATGTTAACATTGCTGAGATGTTGAATTTCCCAACTCAGCACCCTCAGTCTCTGCCACTGGAGCCTTGAGATTTTTGAAAGACCCCTCCTTGTAGAAGCCTGGTGAGTCAGGGTTTTCTAAATTTGCCACTGACAAAATTCAACAGATACTTCCTCTTTGGAAATGGCTATGTTTTGCTATTCGCTGATGTGTCTCTATTACAGAAAATTTATTGAGAAATTCATTTCCTTCCCAGGAAGACTGTGAACTGTTTCAGGACAGGGATCATGTTTTTTGTTACTTTGATGCTCGGAACCAAGCACAGTGAGTACTTGTGAAGTTTTGGAATCGTTAAAATTAAATTTTGGGATAAATTCCAGTATTCTTAAGGTTACCTCTTCAAGTATATGAGTGTACTTCAAAATGTTTATGTAAAGACTCATATTATCTTTGAAATTTATTTTCAACAAACTTTTTGATGTACTCTTGCACTATTGCAACTTTATCTGCCTTGGATGCTGAAAAATAAGACTTGGATTTGTCCCCAGAAACCTTAAAATCTAATAGAAGAGACAATGTGTGCATAAAAAGGCACAATGTAGAAAAAATATGAAGACAATTGTGACACTGTCTATCCAGCAGAATTGAGTTTATCAACAGTAAAACTAATCACAATGGCTTAAAAAATAGGGATTTGTTTTTCTCACATAGTAACATTTCTAGAGGTTGTTGGAATTAGTACAGCAGTTCAAATAAATTAAGACAAATGTCTTTGGAACCCTTTGGCTTTTTTCTCAGGGGTTGCAAGGTGGCTGCTGCATGTTCAGTCATCACATCCTGATCAAGGCAAAAATATCTAAGAGATTATCCCAGCCATATTGCCTCTATTATCCAAAAACAAAAGTTTGCCAAGAAATGTCTTAGAGAGGTTTTCGTTTAGGTTTTTTTGACTCAAGTTGGGTTAAACAATCATCCCCATCTTCGAAGAAGGCCTGGCAAAAATAAAATAGATCTGTGACTTTGAGAGAGGCATACTGCTGTTCTGAACAAAGAAAGACTTATTTTACGTTCAAGAAGTAAAGAGAACTGGATATTACAGAGGAAGCTAATAGAGCATGCTGCATGCCTGATGGATAATGGAATCAAAGGAGTTTGAAAAGGAGAGAGGAATTAATTTTCTTTTAACATGGTCACTTGACAAGATGGCCACACTATGATATCTAAAGTAGGTATTATATAGTTTGTCTCAAAACTGGTCTTAGACCTTTAGGCATTGATTACAAGGGAGTAGGGAAGAAAAAAGAGAATTGCTAAATGCCTTTATTTTTCCAGGAAAAAAAAAACTGTTTAATAAGCTGTTCTCTACAGAAAAAAAATATGTACACATATTAATGGCATTTAATTTTTCTTTTTTCTTTTTTTTTTTTTTAAAGATAACCAGTAAGGGGATCTTAACCCTTGACTTGGTGTTGTCAGCACCACGCTCACCCAGTGAGCTAAACCGGCCATCCCTATATGGGATCTGAACCTCGGGCCTTGGTGTTATCAGCACCACACTCTCCCAAGTGAGCCATGGGCCGGCCCTGGGATTTAATTTTTCATCAGTAGCACATTATTAAGTAGCTATATTGAAGCAAAGAACTCCAACTTTAACCAGGACACTCTGAATTTCCTGGAAAACCACCATTAAAAACAACTCATTGTTACTAATGTTTGAAAATAAAATTTAACAACTTTACTGGGATATAATTCATAGATCGTACAACCACTCATTCACAGTGTACAGTCAACTAGTGTTAGTAAATTCACAACTACCACCACCATCTAATTTTAGAATTAGACTAATTCTAATTCCTCCCTGAAAGGAAACCCATCCATTAGCAGTCACTCCCTGCTATCTGCATCCCACACTTCAGTATCTAAGCAATTAACTACTAATTTACTTTTTGTCTCTATAGTTTTACCTATTCTCGACACTGCATACAGATGAAATCATGTAATATATGGTTGTCTGAGACAGGATTCTTCCATTTACTAGAATGTTATCAAGTTTCACCTGTGTTGTAGCATGCATTAGTTATTCTCTCCTTTTAATGGATGAATAATATGCAATTGTATGGATATACTACAACTGGCTTGTCCATTCAAGTTGATAGACATGTGGATTGTTTCCACTCTAGGATTATTCTGAATATGGTGTTGTGAACATTCATGTACAAGCTTTTGCCTGGACACAGGTTTTGTTTTTTTTTGTTTTTGTTTTTTCTTGTGTATAAACCTAGGTGTGAAATTGCTGGATTATCTAACTTCACGCTCAACATTTTGAGAAACATCCAACTGTTTTCCAAAGTGGTTGTACCATTTTATATTCTTACCAGGAATGATGATGGATTCATTTCTCTACATCCTTGCCAACACTAGTTTTTACGTTTTGTTTTCTGTTTTTGTTTTCGTTTTTTAAAAATTATTCTATAAAAAAAGATACCTGTCTTTTTAAAAATTCTAACCACCCTGGTGGGCGTAAAACATTCTCTTATTATGGTTTTGATTTGCATTTCCCTAATGACAATGATGTTGAACATCTTTCATGTGCTACTTGTTTATATGTCTATCTTTTTGAGAAATGTCTATTCAAACCTTTTGGTAAAAAATGAAACTCACTGGGGTGAAAGCAGGATAGATGAGGCTGGAGCCAGGGGGAGCCGGATCACACCAAGTGCAGTAAGTATTCTTACATTGTTTTGTCCACTTCAGATATTCTTACTGGTGATTTACTCTCTAAAAATCATTAAGGACCTCAAGACATTGTTTCTATGCTTTAAATGTATCTGTACTTACTGCATTAGTAATGAAATTTGAGATATTTAATGTATTTGTTTTTTATTTAAAAATAACAATAACAGACCTAGTAAGGGTTAATATACATATATTTATGAAAAATAAATATATTTTCCAACATATAATTACTCAGTGAGAAGAGCAGTATTGTTCTATATTTTTGCAATTATGTATAATGTTTTCTTTAATAGAAGATAGCAGGATTTTCATCTCTGCTTCTGCACTTCAGACAGCATGTTGTTTTAACTGAATTATATGAGTATAAGACAAAATGAAACAAATGAGGAAAATCTGGCCTCACACAGATAAGACATTGGTGGAATAGACAGTGGCAAATACAATGAAGTAAAGGCAAATCAACATAGCTAGAGACGGACACTGAGCTGGAGCCTGGAATGAGAGGATTTGGAAAGTGAGGTGGGAAAGACCATGTGGTACTGGCTGTGCTTGGTGGCTTTGTCTATATCCAAGAGCAACAGGAAGAACATGGCACCATGACAGCATGTGGTCGGAACACGTGACTTCTGAAATGAAGAAGTCCATTCGGAAGATGGATGTGACCAGCCTTGAGTGGAAAGCACCCATTTGGCTGCAGAGTGACAAGCAGATTGTAGCAGGAGCAGTGCCTCCCCAGTGCCTGACACATAAATAGCTTCTGAAGTCAATAGTTAGCAGCTGCACCAGCCTTGGCAGCAACAGAAGCTGTATGGCTGGTTGAGAGGTGTCTATCCAAGTTCTGTGCTGAGTGTGAGTTTCAGGTTGGGTTTTTTGGGAAGGAGACTCTGAAACTGGGTTTGGGATGCAATACATTTATTTGGGAGTGTCCTTGAGATGAACATCTGAAGAAGGAAGGGAAGAAAGCTGAAGTGGCAGAGGGAGATGTTGAGCTGAGAGAAGGTCCCAGCAGCCTCAGTCAATCCCACAGGTGCTCAGGAAACATGGCCTGTCAGAGCATTGGACCAGGCATTTTACTCCCCTGTCTCAACTGGGTAATGACTGTGGGCAGCCCCCAGAAGAGCACAGCCTTGACTGAGAAGGCTTTGTGCAATGGACACAGGCTTTGTCCATTGAAACGGACAAAGAGAATTGAAAGTCTCTTTGGGAATTGAAAGTCATCTTTTGAACACCCCTGACCTAAAGCTTACACACAGGAAATTTGGTTGCGTCATGACCACATACCCATGTTGCCACAGTGTTTCAGCTATTGGATCTTATGCACTCCTCTCAAGAATCCTGAGACAGGTAACTTTATTCTTCTGTTGTACATATGAGGAAACTGAGGCTCAGAATTGTCCTGAAACTTGCTTTTAGGAAACAGATGTAATCCATTTGAATAAATATAAGGGCCCAGGTAAGATGGATGGGCACAAAGCAAAATGGGCTTATTCTTCCCTTCAGTTTAACTAAACTTTAGCTACACTTTGTGTCTCTAGGCCCCTGATCTCCCTTTTCTTACTGTCAGCATTCAGTTTAGCAAACTTGTCATTGAAAGTTCTTTCTCTGTCTCTTTGAGATGTAAATCTTTACCAAAAAGCCTGCTGACCGTTTTACAAACCCAGAATGTCTTTCTCAAGGATCTGGGAGCCATCCCTTTGAAATATAATCATCAAAGAAGATGGTATCCTTCTCTCCCAGTCTCTGGGAGACCAGGAGCATAACTTCAGCAGGAATCTTGATCCACTTTTTAAAACTCCCTCCTCTTATAAAGGTAAAAGAAAGCACACTTTTCCTTTGGGTAAAGCCAAGTAGCAAACACAGATAGCCTACAATATCTTGACCCCAGCCTTTAACACCTTCCCAAACCCTTTTTCAGCAGAGTTGAACTCAGACTGAGTTCCAGTCTCTTTACCATATTGCAACAGCTTTGGATAAAGTCTTTCTTAACTTTTTAACTTTGCCCAGTGCAATTTGGTTTTGACAGAATCCACAGACTGTCAGATATGTTGGAATCAGGTACTGGAAACTCAGATGCATGGGTGGACAAGGTAGGCAAGGTAAATTTGGCCACATGTAAGACAAAATAGAATAAGGAAGACCCTGGGGAGTTGGGATCCCATGTCCCATTGCAATGGGGTGAATAGTGTCCCCCAAAAGATATGTCTAACTCCTGACCCTTGGTATCTGTAAACCTCACTTGGACATGGGGTGTTTATAGGTAAAATTAAGTTAAGGATGGTAGGATGACATCATCCACAACTTAGGGTCGGCCCTAAACCCAAAGATTGGTATTTGCATAAAAGAAAGAAGAGGAATACTTGAGACACAGAGACACAGGCATGTGAAGACAAAGGCAGAGACTGAGGTATTGCTGCCATAAGCCAAGGAACACCTGAAACCACCAGAAGCTAAAAGAAGCAAGGAAAGATCCTCCTCTACAGCCTTCAGAGAGAGTGTGGCCCTGTCAACACCTTGATTTCAGACTTCTGGCCTCCTGAGCTGTGAGGGAATAAATCTCTGTTGTTTTAAATTGTTATGCATGCAGTAATTTGTTTTATCAGCCTCAGGAAATGATTATACCCATGTAAAATCCCCACGGTTGTTACTCTGAGGAAATGTGGTCTTAGATCCCCCAGTTTTACCAAAGGTATCAGAAACCTGTAATTTGATGTCCAATCTCTTTATTTTTAATGTTGAATAACAACTTTATTTTTCCAGCTTTTTGCAGGCTAACATGTCCAGAGCAACTGTATTAGGAATACCTTCCAGACAGCAGATTAAGCAAATATAGATTCCAAACAGAAGATTAAGACCTCTAGATTTGGAGTTTGGTTTTGGATTTGAGCTGCATTGAATTGTTCCAGATGAGTTGTCCTTGAATTGTGAGTTTCGCCTGCAGTTCTCAATATTTTGTATGTTCCTCCTAACTCAAGGCCAGAGAGACCATCTTTTGCTACTTTAAACATTGACCCACATCTGAGCCTCAGGGAAGGGAAGAATGAATATTTGACCACAAGGCAGAGTGTGCAAAACATCTTTGTTTCAACAGGAATGATCAGCCTAAGATAATGGGTGTCTTTTCCCCCTCCACTAACATCTCACCTCTCTGAGGTTTTAAAAAACCTTGGCTTTGACCTATTAATTCAAAAAGAAAAAGATAAATAATAGAGAAGTGCAACTGTAATTGTTCCTATGAACTTTCCCCTAACTGGAGGCACGCTCCCTGGCTGTTGTGGGGGCGTTGTTCCCATTAAGCTAATGGAGTTAGGCTTGCAAATGGAGCCCTGAAAACCGGGCTAGATGTTCATAGTCTGACTACATGTTAATATTTCATGTGCTATTACATATCCCTAAATAGACTTTTGGAAATGTTTAGCAATATAACAATGAAAATCATGTTTAACTTAAAGATATGTTGTTTTTCTTCTATATGCAGAAACAAAGCTATTGAGCATTTTTTAAACTCTATGTACTACTATTTTCTGCCAGATCAATTAAATGCTAACATGTACAGAGAAGAGAAATAATGTGTTTTTATGACGGAGGGATTGAGTCAAATTCAGTGGCAATTTACTATATTTGAAGAGGATCTCAGTCATTTACTTTGCATTAAAATTCAGTTTTTGTTTTGTTTTGCTTCCTAAGAAATCAATCACTAGATCTTGCACTGCTCAAGGGCAGGTACCATATCTGCTTATAAACTAATGTCTAGCCATTCCCTTGAAGAGCACCAGGCACAGGTGCTCAAATCCACATGGTGTTGAGGCAGTGTAGTTCATGTTCTAGGGACTTCAGGGTTCCTGAACATATTGGTGTTAATAAAAAAGTGATGAGATATGGTAGAATGACTGAGAACTTAGAGGTTAGTGGCATGTGTCTTAGCCCTTGCTCTGCAGTAAATCTCAGGCAAACCAAATTGCATGTCCTTTCTGGTCTTCCTTATCTAATCTGTAAATAAAACTGTCAGACAAAGCCAGTGTTGCTTTAGACTGAGGACATAGGCTGTGGAGATTTTAGGTAGCTCCACTCAGAACATTAAACAACATTATGAGGAATTATTGCGTGTTCACATCCTCCTCTATCCTGCTAGTGATGTAAAGGAATTTTTTGTTTGGTCGGTTGGTTGTTTTTGCATGTGCGTGATGGAATTGTTTTTACACTTTCTAACTTTCTATTAAAAAAAATAAAATAAAGAGACCTGACTTTTGCTTAGAATTTTGGCAGTATATAGAGTTTTATAAAATTGTCTTTATTTATTTATGTAGCTGGCCGGTACAGGGATTGAACCCTGGATCTCAATCAGATCATCACCATGCTCTATCCAACTGAGCTAACCAGACAGCTCACTTTGTTGTATTTATTTTTATGGCAAGACAAGGTGATTTTTTTTTTTTTTTACTTAGAGTTCAGTGGAAGGTTCCATTTAAATAGATGAATTCAAGTACAACAATGTGTCAAATTTATAGAAACAGAATAGGCAGACCTCTGATGCAGCAATGTCAGCAGTTAGTATCAGTGATAACCCCTTAAACACCACACATTCGTTTCTCAGGACCCTTATGGTCTTAAAATTGGATCCTTCTCTCTATTATCTATTCACCATTCTTCCTTACTAAAAGTTTCCTGATTTTCTTGGGACTAGGAAAAAAGCGTATCTAAACAAAGACAAGTTAGAACTATACATATATCAATTCCTCCTGTAGGTAGACATCACTGTGTGACTCAGCTTTGGCCAGAAAGATGGAAATAAAGGGCTGTGAAGTTGTAAGATGTACAGGAAAAAAACTAAGACAATGATCTGACTGGAGTAGTAGTTGTCCTTTTACCTTTCTCGATTTCCCCCTTTCCTGTCTGGGATGCTGAAGTGATGGCTGGTGTTCAGATGACATCTCGTGATGCTTAGATAACTTTGAGAATAAAAGCCAGGAGCTAAAGATGACAGAGAAGAGAGAGAAAGACAGAAAGTATGTGGATATTGATGGCATTAAGTTTCCACGACACAAGTTCTACCACCACCTATGGACTTCATGATATGTGAGAGAAAAATAAATCTCTATTTTGGGGACTATGTTACCTAAAACTGAACAGAACTCCTAATTGACATTTTATTTGAGCCCCAAATCTTTCTTAGTTCCTATATGTAATGTATACTTATTCCTTGCCCCATTAATCTGTCCACGTCCACTTCCTCAATCAGCCTCCCAACCTCTTTTCTCTACTAAATAATAAAAAAAAAATCAATGTTGTTTTTCTACCTTTGTTCTAAAACCCAGTGGGCAATATTCTTTATAGTCAGGAAATCCCTGTTATATTTCCCTTGTGAATTCAATTCCCCGCCCAATGGAATTTGTGGTTTATAAAGGGCCAGTTTCTCTGTGGGTCCTGTTCTGCTCCCCCACCTGGACTAATGATAAAATCAAAACTGGCTCCCCTCAGACAGAGACATCTCTACCTGCTGCAGATCACAGAAGAGTGCATGTCTGGGCGTCATGCATCTGTGAGTATCTAATGACAATGGATTTATTTTCTTTTCCTTGAAGGAAATGTGACCCTGTTAACATTGAACCACAACAATCCTTAGCTAAAATGAAAGTAATTTGTAAAACATGTTTCAAGAAGGGTATACTTTGGTTTTAGTCAGGTCCTGGAGGGAGCCCCAGAAATCACAGATTGAATTTCCATTCATTACAAGAGAGAGATTTAAAGACACATTTATCCAATCAAATACTAAATTCCCAGCATCTTTGAGGTGTTTGAGGTTAGTGACAGTGGATGGGAGTTACAATGACTCATGGTGGAAAGCTCCATATTATGGTGTAACAGTGCTAATGTTGGATGACAGAGTATGGATCTAGTTACAAATAATGCTACATAAGTCTCAGCTTTATCTAATGGCTTGTGAAATGGCACATCAATTCTCCTTTTTTTGCAGCTTTTATAAATAAATATACTAAAAAGGAAAAGAATTTCAACCTACCCTTTAAAAGCTTTTAATGTAATCAAGTTCAGCTATGATAAAACAAACATTTGTAACATTAATAGCAATTCTTTTCAGAAAATTAAAAATGATTGAAAATTATAAGGTAAACATTTTGATCCTGTTCAGACATTACTTCTTCAACTGTGAGACAATTCTCAGAGATAAATGACAACTTTTTAAAAAAATTACTTAGAAAAAATTATATTAAGTGAAATAAGTCAGGCACAGAAAGAGAAATACCACATGTTCTCACTTATTTGTGGAGCTAAAAATAAATAAATACACAAACAATCAGGGGGCACAGGGAAGAAGACACAACAATCATAATTCCTTGAACTTGTTAAGACAAGTGGACAGATATGATCTTGATCAGTAGAAGCGGGGAAAGGGAGGGGGGAAGGACGAATTAGTAAAGGGACATGAAAATCAACTACATTGCATATTGATAAAATAAAAAATAAAATGGAAAAGCTTGCTGCAAGTTATAAATACAATTCTATAAGTTCCACTTCCTCCAATAAATAAAATAAACAAAAAAATTTTTAAAAATTAGACAAATGTAGATCAAATTTCCCTATCTGAAATACACAAATAAATCCAATTATTCCTTCCTTTTCATTTTTCCTAAGAATGGTAAAAATAAAGTGACAGTTCTGACTCACTTTTTTATCAAAGGTTTAATTTACCAGTCACCAGTGATTTGTCCTTTCTTATAAATGTCTATATGCCTGGAATGAGAGCATTATCATGTAGAATATTTGGTGTTGGAAACCCTTCCAATGAGGGAACAAATAAAGACACTGGCTTTAAATGATTATAGGGGTAGTACACCCAAACACAAATACATGCTCAGTAAAGCAATGTGTATGAGTTTGGTAGGGTGGTCATAAGGCAACAAGGAATGGTGGGGACTGTGGTAAACAAGGGAGCTCATGCCCTACTTAAAAGAGAGCAACTGGGGCAGAATCCCAGAACTTTCATAAAAATCTCTCAGTTTGTAGGGGAGAGTGAAAGATTTATTTTTAATTTTTCAAACAGTGTCTAAACAACAACAACAAACTCATTTCTGTGACCCTTATTCTACCCATATGTCTCCATGGGATTTAGTGACCTCAGTGTCTAAGGACTGATGAATAATCAGAAATGTCAGGAAGGAAGGTTTGAGTATGAGTGGGATTGACACTGGGTCTTAGAAGAATCAAGAAAAAGAGATGAGATTCCATCTTTCAATTTGCTCCCCTCTTAGAAATCAATTTAATAGCTGGAATGGGGGATGGGTTAAAGTTAATAACAGACAGAATACTAATGATTCCATTTTTTAAATGTCAACAGCACACCAGCCTTTCTGTAAAATAATTATCATTTTCTTCCCACATTCCCATCAATAAACATAAATACAAAAGAACGAAGGTCAATTCCTGCTACCTGAGTCTGCTACTCATAACCGATATTATATGCACATCTCCTAAATTACGTTTTACTTGATAGATAGAGAAAATATCACTAGTCTTTGTATGTGTGGTTAATTCCAACCAAAAAGGACAGAAATTGTAATTCAAAGTGGCTTATCCATAAAGACAATACTTTTCTAACCTAACATGAAGTCCAGGTCAGGAATGGCTTCAGGACAATTGATTCAGGGCCTCAATACTATATTTAAGGACCAAAATTATTTTCATCTCTTTGATCCTGCATTCTGGCGGTGACGTTATCCCCAAGCTAGCTGCAAACAGCGGTAGAAATTTCAGGTGTCTCATTCAGACATAATAACAAGCACAAGAAATAAAAAAAATTTATCCCTAAAACTCTTTCTTAGGAATCTGGAAACTTCTTTGCTGGGTAGCCACCCACAAAACTTCCTCTTCATTAGTCAAAATTGGTTCACATGACCGTTTCCCCCCTCATTTGCAAGGAGAATAAAATTGGCCCACCTCTGGAGCTAGAGTGGACTCAGATTCCCCTGGGTCATATGATATATGTGGGAAGAGTAGATATTTTAGCCAAATCATAATTCAAGACCATATAACAGATAACTGTATTGGGCAGGAAACCAAAATGTGCATAGAATTGTTATCACAGTTTGGGGTCCTATATCTTAGCAACACGTTGTCCAGTTATAAGCCAACCAGCTCAACTGGGTCAGTTCATTCTAGTTTCTTGATTTTACTCACAGAAAGAAAACCTAGAGATTCTAACTGAAGCCAACAATAGCGACTTAAAGAAAAAGTGCTAAAAGAATAATTAGCAACATCAAATGCTGGTGAGGATGCAGAACAACAGGAACTCTGATTCATTACTGGTGAGGATGCAAAATGTTATAGCCACACTGGAAGACAGTTTGGTGGTTTCTTGCAAAACTGAACATACTCTTACATACGATCCAGCAATTGTGCTCCTTGGTATTTACCCCCAAAAGTTGAACATTTATGCCCACACAAAAACCTAAAAATGGATGTTTATGGCAGCTTTATTCATAATTATCCAAACTGGGAAGCAACCAAGATGTCCTTCAGTAGGTGAATGAGTAAATGAACTGTGGTACATCCAGACAATGGAATGTTATTCAGCTCTAAAAAGAAATGAGCTATTAAGCCATAAAAGACAGAAAAGAAACTTAGCTGTATATTACTGACAGAAGCCAATCACAAAAGGCTATATACTGCATGATTCCAACTACATAGCCTTCTAGGAAAGGTAAAGTAAAAAGGTAAGTGGTTGGTAGGGTTTAAAGGGGAGAGAAGGAAAAGTACATGAAGAATAGAGGATTTTTAGAGCACTGAAGCTATTTGGTATGACATTATAATGGTGTATATGTGTCATTATATATTTGTCAAAACCCATAGAATGTACAACACCAAGAATGAATCCTCATGTAATGGAATTTGGGTGATAATGATGTGCCCATGTAGGTTCATCAATTGTAATAATGGGGAAGGCTGTGGAGGGAGGGCAGGGGTTATATGGGAACTCTCTGTATTATCTGCTCAGTTTTGCTGTGAGTCTAAGGTTGCTCTAAAAAATAGTCTCAAAAAAATTCTTTAGAAACCATGTTCTTCAGCTGTTGCATTTTATAAAGGCAAAAATTGAGTCCTAGTTGAACGCAGTGAGCAGGTCAGACAAAACTCCAATCATGTGCTAGGTGCTCTGAGAGCATGGGAGTCTACGCAAAGAAGTAAGAGACTCACCGGGCAGTCTCCCCCTGTGTATCACCTGGAGATATTACAGGAATTCCCCTTCCATCGATGCCTGCTACATGTACTTCCAATCCAGATAAAAGAATGACATTAAAGTGGATTTGTGGAGGATTCATGTTTTGAAACATTAACTGAAGATACTGAAGACTTTTCTTGGTATTTCATCTTAGCCTTTACCCCTTCCCACATTTGAAGGGCCAACCCATCTAGCATCTGTGGCTTCAGAGAAGAGATGATACAACAAAGAATTGACTCCCAGGTTCTAACATTCTGTCTCCTAAAGGAACTCAGGACACATAATTTAAACATCAGTGAATTAGGGGAAGATTTTCTGTCCTTAAGACCAGATAAGTTAGAGGGGATAGGGAAAGGGAAGAGAACCTAAGGAGAACTGAGGGGCGTATGGCTAGGTTAGGCACCCAGAAAGGTCTAGTCCCATCGTACTTTTGTCTCTATCTTGACTTTGGAAGTCATTGGGGGAAGGATTCCTGAAGTGGTGCAGAGTAACATTCAGGTATCTAATAGCAAGGGTACTTGGTATAGAAATTAATATAAGTTACTGAAAAAGATAGAAAGGTATCTTTCCTGCATACTTGAGTTTGTAGATTAAGATTTGTACCTCCACAGAATCAAAGAAGTTTAAGTTGAATCTTATCTCTCTACAAAAAGAAAAACAAATCCTCTTGTAAATGTTGAAGTCAAAGCTCTGGACATTATCAGATACCTGTAAATTGATCATCATAGAGATGAAATAGATGATACAGTATACAGCCTTTTTCACTGTTTTCTTTGGTTTGATTACATTTATTCTCCCTGTGTGACTGCAGGCAGCTGCTCTTCATATACTGCAAGCTTACAGTGAAAGAAAGCAATGGCACAACAAACGAGAAAGGACATTTTGCCAATATCTGGATGTGGGACCCTGAAATGATTACTATTCTCTCTTAGCCTCAGTTTTCCTACTTGTGAAATGACAGCGTGGGTTCAATACTTAGTTTCTTTTTGGTTAATTGTACACTTTTATGATTGCAAGTGAGTCACTTGTAGTGTGTTCTGACCTTGAATTTTTATTTAGTTTTGCAACTCCATAGTAACTTAGCATAAGTTCTCATAATTAACTTTTGTTTTATGATAATAAGAAACTATGGTATAACCCAAACCTTAGATATTATGTTGCTATTAATTAATTCATGGACTGAATTCATTTTTTTTAATAGACAAAATAGTCTCTGAAAAAAACAGAGCCTCAAAACTTCTGAATATTAAGAAACAAAACTTGTCCTTGGAAGTGTTGAAGAATTTCGTCGGAGCAGAGAGGACTTCAAGCTCCAAATGAAGGCTGCAAAACACTGCCAGGAGGGAGGATCAGTGCTATGTCCCTTTTCAGGTGTGACTTTGAAGTTTGGGCTCCTTCATGTTCATGGTGATAGTTCTGACCCTTCCCTCTGCAGGTGCTGAGTTTGCAATTAAGATGACCTTTTCCTTCTAAACAGAATTATCAGGCAGTAGGTATCTAGACAGGTACAAGAAATACCTGGGTTGTGTGTTTACCTATATAGGTAGAACTGAAACAAATCATCCAGCCAAATAGGGGGAATAGGGAGGTAAAAAGACTGAGATCACCTCTTTTCATAATAAAAGAGAATAAATAAGCCTTGGGTTTTATATCTTAACATCTTACTTTAAAAAGTATATTTATTTATTTTAGCTGGCACATTGTAATTATACATACTTATGGGGTACAATCTGATGTTTTGGTACATATATATGTTGTATAATGATCAGGTCAGGGTGATTAATATATCCGTCACCTCATGCATTTGTCATTGCTTTGTGATGAAAACATTCAAAAGTGTCTCTTCCAGCTATTATGTAAAATACAGAACTTAACTGTTAACCATATTCACTCCACTGTGCAGTAAAACACCAGAACTTATTCTTCCTATCTAACTGTAATTTTGTACCCATTGGCCAACCTCTGCCTGTTTTCCCTTCTTTCCTCCCTTCCCTAATCTCTGCTAACCACTGCTCCACTCTGTCTCTATAATATCAACTATTTTTAAAATTTTTTAAGATGCCATGTATGAGTGAGCCATGTGATATTTGTCTTTCTGTGCCTGACTTACTTCATTTAACACAAATCCTCCATGTTGTCTCAAATGACAGGATTTCATTCTTTTTATGGCCAAATAGTATTGCATTGTGTATATTATACATATATTATACATACTTTTTAAAATCCATTCGTCTACTGTCACACACTTAGCTTGATTCCATATTCCATACCTTGGCTATTGTAAATTGTGTGGCAATGAACATAGGAATGCAGGGATCTCTTCAACATACTGACTTAATTTCCTTTGGATATATGCCAAGGACTTGCTGGCATATCATTGCTGGGTCATATGGTAGCTCTCTTTTTAATTAAGGAATCTCCATACTGCTTTCCCTAATGGCTATACTAGTTCGCACTCCCACCAACAATGTGCAAGTGTTGCCTTTGTTCCACATCCTTGCCAGTACTTGCTTTCTTTTGTTTTTTTTTTTTTTTTTTTTTATAATAGCTATTGTAACTGGAGTG
>NW_007729293.1:70319-131621 GCF_000696425.1 Galeopterus variegatus | reverse complement strand
TTTTTTTTTTTTTTTTTTTTTTTTTTTTTGATAATAGCTATTGTAACTGGAGTGAGATAGTACCTCATTGTTTTGATTTGCATTTCCCAGGTAGTTAATGGTGTTGAGCATTTTTTCTTATGTTTGCTGGACATTTGTATATCTTTTTTAGAGAAATGTCTATTAAGATCCTTTGCCCACTTCTGAATTTTTTTTTTTCCTTCTGTTGAGTTGTTTAAGTTCATTATATGTTCTTGGTATTAACCCCTTGTGTATATAGTTTGCAAATATTTTCTTCCATTTTGTAGGTTGTCTCTTTTTTTGTTAACAGTTTCCTTTGATGTGAAAAAGGTTTTACATTTGATGTAATACCTCTTGTCTATTTTTCCATTTATTGCTTGTGATTTTGAAGTCTTATTTAAAAAATTCTTGCCCCGTCTCATGTCATGGATAGTTTCCCCTATGTTTTCTTCTAGTAGTTTCATAGTTTCTGGTTTTACATTTAAATCCTTAATCACTTTTGAGTTTATTTTTGTATATGTTTAAAGAGGGGGATCTAGTTTTATTTTTCTCCATGTGGATAACCAGTTTTCCCAGCACAATTTATTGATTGTCCTTTTCCCAATGTATGTTCTTTGCACCTTTGACAAAATCAGTTGGCTATAGACACGTGGATTTATTTCTGGGATCTCTATTCTATTCCACTGGACTATGTGTCTGTTTGTATGCCAGTACTATAATGTTTTGATTATGATAGTTTTGTAGTATATTTTTAAGTTGGGTAGTGCAATATCTCCAGCTTTGTTCTTTTTGCTCAGGATTGCTTTGGCTATTTGGGGTCTTTTCTGGTTCCATATGAATTATAGGTTTGTTGTTTTTGTTTTTTTGTTTTTTTCCCCCATTCCATTCAAGAATGTCATTTCTACTTTTGCAGGGATTGCATTAAATCTATAGATCACATTGGATAGAATAGCCATTTTGTTAATTTTTCTAACCCATGAGCACAGAATATCTTTCCATTTATTTGTGTCCTCTTCAATTTCTTTCCTCAAAGTTTTATAGTTTTCATTGTAGAGATCTCTCACTTCCTTGGTTAAGTTTATTTCTAGGTATTTTTTTTTTGTAGTTATTATAAAAGGAATTTTTTAAATTTCTTTTTCAGATAGCTAGCTATTAGTATATAAAAATGCTACTGACTTTTGTGTATTGATTTTGTGTTCTGCAACTTTACTGAATTCATTTATTATTCCTAACAGGTATTTGGCAGAGTATGTAGAGTTTTCTGTATAAAAGATCATGCCCTCTGCAAACAGGGACAGTTTGACTTTAATCTTTCTAGTTTAGGTGCCTTTTATTTCTTTCTCTTGTCTAGTTGCTCTGGCTAGGACTTCCAGTACTATGTTGAATAGAAGTGGTGAACGTGGCATCTATGTCTTGTTCCTGATGTAATAGAAAAAGCTATCAGCTTTTCCCCATTCAGTATGATGTTTGCTGTGGGTCTGCCATATATGGCTTGTATTATATTGAGATACATACTTTCTATACCTAGTTTGTTAAGCATTTTTATCATAAAGCAATGCTAAATTTTATCAAATTCTTTTTCTGCATAGATTGAAATGATCATATGGTTCTTGTCTTTCTTTCTGTTAATATGGCATGTCATAGTTACTGATATGCATATGTTAAACTTTCCTTGAATCCTTGGGATAAATACCACTTGATCATAGTGAATAATCTTTTTAATGTGCTGTCTAATTTAGTTTGCTGGTATCTTGTTGAGAATTTTTGCATCTATGTTCTTCAAGAATATTGGCCTGGAATTTTCTTTCTTGGTTGTGTCCTCATCTGGTTTTGAAATCAGAGGATTGTTGGCCTCATAAAGTGAGTTGGGATGTATTCCCTCCTCCTCAATTTTTTGAAATAAACTGAAAAGAATTGGTCTTAGTTTTTCTTTAAATGTTTGATAGAATTCAGCAATGAAGCCATCAGGTCCTAATCTTTTCTTTAATGGAAGACTTTGTATCACTGATTCAATTTCCTCAGTTGTTATTGGTCTGTTCAGATTTTCTATTTCTTCATAATTTAATATTGGTAGGTTGTATTTGTCCAGGAATTTATCCATTTCTTCTGTGTTATCAAATTTGTTGGCATTTAGTTGTTCATAATATTGTCTCCTGATCCTTTGTATTTATGTGGCATCATTTGTAATGTTTCTTTTTTCATTTCTGAGTTTATTTGAGTCTTCTCTTTTTCTTCATGGTTAGTCGAGTTAAAGTTTTGTCAATTTTGTTTATCTTTTCAAAAAACAACTTTCTATTTTACTGATTTTTGTCAGTTGTTTTTTGTTGTTGTTGTTTATATTTCATTGCTGCTCTGAGCTTGATTATTTCATTTATTCTGTCAATTTTGGCTTTAGTCTGGTGTTGTTTTTCTAGTTCCTTTGGGTGCCATTACATTGTTTCTTAGAAATCTTCCTTCTTTTTGATGTAATCACTTATTGCTATAGTTCCTGTTAGAACTGCTTTTGTCTTGTCCCATAGGTTTTTGGTATGATGTGTTTCCTTTCTCATTTGTCTCGAGAAATTTTTAAACTTCTCTTTTAATTTCTTCATTAGCTCATTGGTTGTTTAAGAGCATGTTGCTTAATTTACATGATATTGTAATGTTTCCAAGGTTTTTCTTTTTGTTGATGTCTGGTTTTATACCATGTGGTCAGAAAAGATACTAGATATGATCTCTATCTTTTTAAATATGTGTAGACTTGTTTTGTTCCCTGACATATGACCTATCCTGGAGAAGTTCCATGTGCAGTGGAGAAGAATGTATATTCTGCATCTGTTGGGTGAAATATTCTGTAGATATCTCTAAGGTTCATTTTGCATATGGTGCAGTTTAAGTCAGATGTTTCTTTGTTTATTTTGTCTTCATGATCGGTCCACTATTGAAGGTGGGGTGTTAAAGTCCACTACTATTATTAAATTTCCATCTATCTCTCCCCTCAGGTCTAACAATGTTTGTTTTATGTATATCGGTGCTCCACTGTTGGGTGGATATATATATTAGCAATTGTTATATCTTCTTGTTGAGTTGATACCTTTATCATTATATAATGACTTTTTTGTCTTGTTTACAGTTTTTTATTTAAATAATATGTTATCTGATACAAGTATGGCTACTCCTGCTCACTTTTCTTTTTTTTTTATTTTTGGTTGTTGTTTAGATGGAACATCTTTTCCTAGCCATTCATATTCAGTCTATGTTTCTTTTTAGTAGTTAGCTAAGTCTTTTGTAGGTAGCATTTTTTCTTTTTAACATTCAGACAATCTGTATCTTTTAATTGAAGAGTTTAATTCATTTACATTCAAGGTTATTACTGATATGTAAGAACTTATTCCTTGCATTTTGTTAATTGTTTGCTGTTTTGATTTGGTGTTTTATTTTATTTTATTCTATTTTGGTAGATCTTTAGTTTCTTCCTTTTTCTTCTGTTATTTATCTCTGTGGATTTATGGTTTCATGTGGCACTAGGCTTTTTCTATTTATCTTTCTCATTTATGTATTTGCTATAATTTCTCTCTCTCTCTCTCTCTCTCTCTCTCTCATGGTTACCTTAGGGCTAACATAGTCATGGAGTTATAATCAACTATATCAACTATTTTAAGCTGAAAGTCACTTAATTTTGGTCTCATGAAAATACACTTGATTTCCCACACACACAATTTATATTTTTATTGCCTTAGTTTACATTTGTATCGATGATAAGTTTCTTAGTCACTAATTGTAGTTGTTGTTGTTGTTTGACCATTTTAATTATAAACCTTCATACTAGAGGATTGAAAGATTTACTTAGCAGCATTACCTCCCTTGGGTTTTCTGAGTTTAAATTATGAATGTCCCTTAAATTTGAGATTTGAACTTTTTAATGTTTTCATCATAGTGGTTATTGTCTTTTCATTTCCATTTGTAGCACTCCCATAGCATTTTTTTTAAGTCTGGTCTAGTAGTGGTTACTTTTGTTGGCTTCTGTTTGTCTAGAAAGGTCTTTATTTCTACCTCATTTCTGAAGTATAACTTTGCTGGATAAAGTATTCTTGGCTGACAGTTTTTGTCTATCAGCACTTTGAATATATCAGCCATATTCTTCTGGCCTGCAAGGTTTCTGTTGAGAAATCTGCTGATAGTCTAACAGGGATTCCCTCATATGTGTCTTGACACTTACCTCTTGAAGCTTTTAGAATTTTCTCTTTTTCTTTGACTTTTGACATTTTGATTGTGATTTGCCTGGGAGAAGCCCTTTTGGGGTTGAGTCTAATTGGGGATCTTTGAGCTTCCTGAATTTAAATGTCTTTGTATCTCTCAATATTTGGGAAGATTTTGGCTACCATTTCATTAAATAGGGTTTTTGTGCCTTTCTCCATCTATTCCCCCTCTGGGACATATACTATGATTGTGGTCCCACCCATGCCTGTGTGAACATGGTAGGGTGAAGGTGGGGCCTCAGGATAAAAGAAGTGAGTTTCCACCAATCCCAGGGCAGGACACACCGTAGTGTGGGTTTGAATTCAAGATGGCACTGTGCCACAGCTGCTTAGGTTGGGAGGATGGGGGTTGCTCTCCTTGGGCTTCTAATCTGAGGCCGTGCAGCTGCACAAACTCCCAGCTACTCTCCAAAGTGGGTTTGGGGACCTGTGAGTACTGGGAGACTGTCCTGTAGCAGGGATTTCTGGGATCTGTAACAGCAGTGGGAACAGCTGGGTTGTCCAGCTTATCATCTCTCCAACTGTTTCCAAGCCAGTCCCTGTGCTGAGACAGCAAGGCAGAGGTAGGATGGTTTTCCCTGCACCCTATGGTGCTACCCTGGTCTTCTGTGCTCTACAGGATTCAGTTACTACCCTGGTGCTCTGCAGCATACTTCCTTAGTCATGCCAGTCAAAGCATAGTTGTTTGTTTGTTGTTTTAGTCTCTTTGTGGATGAGATGAGCACCAGACAGCTCTTGTTAGCCATCTTGTTCCACCCTCCCAACATTGCACTTTTAATGTAACATTTGTTTCATAGATATTTTTCACTGTTTCTGCATGAGAGATGTGCGGGATTAAAACCATGCTCTGACAGGAAGAGTGTGAATTAAAATCTGCTCTGTAAGAAATGGTCTAGGCAACTTCAGAGCTTAATCATTAGTCTGTTTCAGAGCTCAGCAAATTACAGGGCACAGGATATATCTTGCTCGCTACCTATTTTTGAGACAGCATTTCTTGGAACACAGATGGAGTTCTTGGTTTACTTACTGTCTACAGCTGCCTCTGCACTACAATAGCAGAGTTGAACAGTTGCTAAAGAGATCGTATGGTCCAAAAGACCTAAAATACATATCATCAGGTCTTTTACAAAAATTGTTGGCCTACCCCAGCACACTTATTTCTGAGAGTTTCCATATAGCAGATTAATGTCACATTTGTTTTCCCTAATTAAATTCCTAACAGTTGAGTGGATAAATAATAATTCCAACTAAATAGTATCATTGTGGGCAAGCATATGTCTGCTGAAACTAGGAGGTCTAGAAGCCTCATGTATTCCTGTCTCTCAGAGAAAACACTGCCTGGACAGAGCCACACTCCACAGTTGTTGGCCTGCCAGGATTTTCTTAGAGTATTGTGTAGTTGAAAGAAACCCTTTCCCCCTGCTGTTCTTTGACAGTATTTTTTTTTCAATTTGCACATACAGTGAGAACTTCTCATGGCACAGCTGTATAATGATGGTGTGCTTAAAGGCATCTCACCCACCCTGTATGGGGCTGAATAGTGACCCCCCCAAGTTCATGGTCTTCCTGGAAGCTCAGAATATGACCTTATTTGGAAATAGAGTCATTAGACCATTATAGATGCACTTACTTAAGATGAGATCATACTATAATAAGGTATCTCTGCGGTCCTTATAAGAAGAGGAAGGACCCAGAGAGAGATATGCACAGGAAGAAGATGATGTGAACAGAGACACACAGACAGAAGACCATGTGACCACAAAGACAGAGATCTGGGTGATGCATCTACAAGCCAAGGATTGCCAAGGATTGCCAACAGCACCAGGCGCTAAGAGAAAGGCATGGCAGGAATTCTCCCCTAGACCCTTCAGAGAGAGCATAGTGTTGCTGTCACCTTGATTTTAGACTTTTTGGCCTCCAATACTGTGAGATACTAAATTTATGCTTTTATTACATTAGAACCAAATAAACTTTTATCCTACTTAAGCACTTTACTTTCTATTTGTCTATTAATATAAAGCCAATCTAATTTTATCTGATGCAAGAAAGAAAATATAATTCTAAGAAACCCATCTTCATTGGCCAGTAATTTTCATTTGACAAGATGGATCGCAGTAGTTAGAACTTTCCTGAGGCATCCCCCAAAGAAAAAGTCAAGTAAAGAGTAATAACACAGTGACACAAGATTCAAATCAGTAATGAAGAGACATTTTCTTTTTAATTTTTTTGTCAAATGTAGATCCCCAAAACTACTTTATTAGCTAACTATCAACATGACTGATAATATCTATGCTCATATCTGTTTTATCATGGTTTTATGGGCAGCAATTTCCTCTGAAGAATTTGTAAGAAAAACAAAACCTAAAGTCTGCTAACACCTAGGAGCCCAGTGCTCTTGGCACTTGTTGGTGACGTCTTTGGCCCTGCTTCTGAGAGGATGGCTGGAGCAGAAGCTATATAACTCATGTGCCAGAACAGCTTTAGGCTGGGGTAGGAGAGGAGCATGCAATTGGGGTGAGGACAGGAAGGAGGTCACTGGATTTTAAGGACTCAAGTCCAGGAAGTGACGCCAGCATTTTATGTTTAAGACCAAGAGGGGCAGAGGAAAGATCAGTCAGAGGTGGGGGAGATGACAGATGAAGAAGAGGCAGGAGGAAGCAATAAAACTTCTGCTCCCACGTGGGGCAGTTAAATTCAAGAACCATTCATCCATTCTGCACAACCACCTTTCAGGGTTAGGTGAAGTCAACCATTTTTGCAGATGAGGAATCAGAGGCTAAGGGAACCAATAGGGTTTGTTCGTCACACATGTAATAAGTCTTGAAGACACATGGTAAACCAAGGTCACTTTAATGTCAGAGCTCATGTTCTCTCTGCCATATTGGGTGATAAGGACCATGTTTCACTGAGTATGAAACCTGCCTCCCTCTGGTCTTGGAGCCAGTCCTTGGGGTGACAGTCCTCAAGCTGTCCAAGCAGTGGAGAGTGATACTGCTATTCACCTCTCATTCTCCAACTCATCCCCACTCTCGGGTTTAGTAACATCCCTGAAAGCTTATTCTCCTGAGCATGTCTGTCATTTACCAAGTTAGAAACCATGAGGAATTTACTGAATTGACAAATAAAAAGTAGTGTTTTATGTATGTTGATTAGCAACTCCCCATTTCCACCTCCCCCAGCCCCTGGAAACCACCACTCTGTTATCTGCTTCTATGAGTTTTCCTGGTTTAGAGGCCTCGTGTAAGTGAAATCCTGCAGTGTGTGTCCTTCTGCGACTGGCTAAGTTCACTTAGCATAATGTCCTCAAGGTTCATCCACATTGCTGCATATGGCAGGATTGCCTTCTTTTTTAAGGCTGAATAATAGTCATATTTTTAAATATATACAATTTTTATTCATCTGTTGATGGACATTTAGGTTGTCTCCAAATCTTGGCTGTTGTGAACAAGGCTGCAATAAACGTGGAGAAGCTAATATCTATGTGAGACGCCAATTCAGTTATGCAAGAAAAATAAGTTCCAGAGATATGTTGTAAAATATTGCACCTAAAGATAACAATACTGTATTTTATACATAAAAAATTTAAGAGGGCAGATCTCAAGCTCTCAAGCTAATTGTTCTTACCACAACTAAAAAAAAAAAAAAAAAAAAAAAAACAGAGAAAATAGTGTTTTTTTAAAAAAAATCTGTATCTAAATATTCATATTTAATTTATTTTAGATCGTCAAAAACAGTCTATTTCTTTTTTTTTTTTTCTTTTTTTCTTTTTTTTTTTCTGTTATCTTCAATGCATGTGTCTGTGAAGCTCATGGGCTCTAGTTTTTCATGTCACTCAGATGGTTGAATTTGGTCAAGTGGCTTCTGTGGGCTGTGAGGATATGACAAAAACCAACATACGCAACTCTCATGTGTTAAACCTGATTATCAGGCACTCTGCTAAGTATATTCATGTATCACCTCATTTAATCTTCTTACCCACCCTAACAGGTAGTTACTACTATTATTTTACAAATGAGGATATTGAGTATTAAAGATGTTTAGTGACTCGCAAGGGCCACATGGTGGATGGTGGAGAATGGACGGGAGCAGGGGTTTGTTGTGACACTCAAATCTGTGTTTTCAACCCTCTAATGTGAAGACAGAGGCATCTGTTCAATGGAGGAATAACTACCAAGCATTATGCAAAGGTGGTAGCAACATTTTCAAAGAGATACGTCTGGTAATTTTGCTCAGGGATACTTTAAGAGTTTTCAGAAAACTGAAGATTACAAGCTCTTTTCTGTTTCCTTTAATGTAGTGTTGGCTGGAAAGTATAGCTAAAGCCAACAACTGTATGACTCAGTTAACAGCTTACTAAGGGACATAAGGACTCACGTCCTTGGAGGGGAAAAGTCCTGCGTTGTGCTTCACATCATGTTATAGAGATGAAGAATATGTTAGTGAATATTTGCCTACCAGCTACCAAGAAATTTAAGTTGATTCTTGACCTGGTGTATATGTTATCATCATAAAACTGAGATTAATCTAAATCATTTATAAAGAAGGGCAAAGAAGTTTTCTAAATAGTAAAAGGTTTATTTTCTTAGCTGCTGTACTTAAAACATTGAGACAATGAAGGCTTTCTATGGAAAACCGTGTTTGCTAAGATGAGTATTGTGCAAAAATATGTTTGATAATTTATGGGGTCATACATTCTTCACAGGAAGCTGATTTAACCTCCAACGTTGTGGTCATTAACTGGCAGCCTGCGGCCTCGTTAAGTTCATTGTGTGACTTCAGTACTATAGAAGTGATATGACATTACATCCTAGTCACACAGAAATAAGACACTTGTCTTGAATTTTCACTGATAGCCCACTTTTAAGCTCCTTCAAATCTAACATACTCACTTCCAGAAAGCATTACAAGTGTGTGCATTCCCCGTATTCTCTTTAAGCAGAGAAGAGAACACAGTCCTGAATCTTCTACTTTTCAGAGTCATTATCTACTCACCAGGGGCTCGTAATTGCAGGGATGCAGTAATAGGAGAAAACTTCCAAAAGTGAAACGTGGAGAAGAGAGCTCAGCAGCAAAACCTCTTTGGTGAGCCTTTTGCACAAAATGGTGTAGTGGGAAAATAAAGTCCAAGACACTCTATAGATCCAATTTACTGCAAATGATTTTTTCTAACTGGAGAAAAATTGAATATCATATTGTGGTTCTCTCACTTCATTTAATTGTAAGCAGTGTACATTGTATCATGCCACAGATAAAACATCTGCCTCCACAAGGACTTTCATTCATTATATATGATCTTTCTTTTTTTATAACTCACATTGCCCTCTGCCCAGGGGGTTCCCCAGGAGCTCCCCCCACCACCACCACCACATTCACAGGTGCAAGCGGGTGTTTAAGTACATTGCAAGTGACTGCAGTGTTAACAAGAATCTCACAAAAGAGAGTTTTTCAGAAGCCATTTTCTTTAACCCAGGCTATTTCTGTGATGCTGAGAGTCCCATTACTTTTTTCAATACAAATCAGAAAGTTTAAAGAGCCATTAAAAAAGAACTGTGTGCATTCTGTCCTGAAGTTGCTTCTATATTCATAGCACCCTAACCCTGAGTTCCCATCCCTGAGGAAACAATGTTTTTCAGAAACAGTGATTGATAATATGTAAAGAGAATTTTTAAAACTATGTGATGAGCAGGTGGTACATTATTCTGTTGTCAAAGATTCAATTCACTGGGTGAACCCTGGTGCAAAGCTCATTTTAATGAACTGCTTTTTGAAACTCATAACTAGAAAAAACGTGATCAGCATTGCTCTTTGATAACTGTCTGTGAATGCAGCAAACCATAACTACATTTTAAAAACTTTAAAAAAAAAAAAAAGCTTTGTGTGAATAAAAGAAATAAAAATTGCTAGGATTTAGATGGGCAAGGACGGTTGAATTAAAAATGCTCATCTTTTATTAATCAATACATTTTGCATAAGAAGTTTATTTTACTAGCTTGGGCAAACATAACTCAAGTATTTTACATAATCTGGGAATGATTGGACTATGACAATTTAATGCTGTTTTGCAAAACTATGATTTCACCCGGGCTCAGATGAGCCAAATTTGCATGGCTGTTTTCTTAACTTCTTAATCATAGACCATATTTGAGACCAGTTTCCACAAGCCAGGGTTTCACATGCAGGTGTAGAATCTTACTAGCTTCCACCTAATAATCCCACTCAATCCAATTTCCACTGAGATGCTCCCAGGTTGGGGAGAACAACGTAGTAATGGACAATAGCTACAGATTCTACCTGGGAACGTATTCCCTCCACCTCTAAGCTCATATCACCTGAGCAGAATCATGTGGTATGAAGCTTCTCTTATATGGATTTCTGAAGACTAGAAGACCACAATTACATGTTTTGTGAACGAGGCTTTTTAGTTATTATTGATTTCCATAATGAATGTGATTCGACACAAATCAAAAGAGAAATGAAGTAACCCACACAAGGTCAACAGATGCATCTAAAAAACCACAGAAAAGAAGGTCTGCTTCAACTAAAACTAGGTGATCTGGGACTCACCTACATTTATCAGACTCCACAACCCATTGTTTTCCCATTATACTCATTACTCTATTTTTACAGATAGGAAGTAGAAATATTTCATTAAAAATGGAAAAGTTATGTAGGAAATAAGTGTGATTTTTAGGAGTTGCTTTACTGAGAATTAAGCCACGGAAAATAATTTGTCTATAAGTAAAGATGTAATAGTATGAGACATTGTGCTTAACTGGAAATAACACCAATCTCTACTACAGTGGCATAAATATGTAGAGTTTTGTATTCACATCATACTAGGCAGTTTGTGGCTGTTGATGTGGCTCAATGTTGTCCTACCTTATCCTCAACTGATATCAGCATGTGACTTTTGTCCTCATGACCCCAAGGTGGCTGCTCTATCTCCAGGCTTCATAGCTATATTTCAGGAAAGAAAAAGGGAGGAATATCAAAAATGTTCTACTCAAAAGTTGCGTCCATGAGTGTTTGTTTTTGCTTTTGTTTTTGTTTTTTCAGGGGCCAGGGGGACAGATATGGTTTAAGGATTTCTACTTTCCTGTCATTGGGGTCATTGCTCAAACTGAATCATGTGTTTATTCAGAGTTGCAGAAGAACCTGAAAAGTTTCTTGTTTTTGTTTTTGCTTTTCAGCATCTATAACAGAAGAAGACAAAAGAGAAGAGAAGATGTTGGAAAAAAAGTTTTGGGATGGCCAATCCAAATTGTCTACCATAGGTCTTAAATGATGAAATGAGGGATGCTTCTAGGATCCCAATAGAGTGAATTAAAATTCTTAATTCTTGCATGGATTGAATTTGATTTCAAGGAAGTTTAGAAACTATCTCAAATATTTATTTTAACAGATGATTTTTTGAAATCCATTATCTCCTCTATTCTCTGCTGGCTTTTTATATTTATTTCTATGAATATATTGCATGATCTGTGAAAGAAAGCATGCTGTATTACACAATTTTCATCCACTATCATTAGTGCAGTGGCTGTCTTGAAGTAGGTGTTTAATAAATGTTTGAATGTCTGACTGGGAAAAAACAAAAAACAAAACAAAACAAAAAAATTGCACATAGAATTACTCCTGAAGGCACATATCTATGAAATCCATGTCTGATAACAAGAAGACAGAGTTGAATAAATATGAATCAGCTACCCAAAGGTAATGAAGTAAGGTAAAAAAGACCAATTAAAAAAACAACTGTTATTATGAGCAAGTATTTGACATTTCAGCTCTATTTAAAAATAAATGAGGGAGATCTGCTTCTTTGGGATGGACTAAGAGGGACCACTTTATTGTCCCACCTTCAGCAACAAAAGAGGAAGAAGAACAGAGGAGGAGGAGGAGAAAGAAGAAAAGCAAAGCAAGACAATTTATTTATTGTAAAAAATTACTTATTTATTATTATTATTTTACATTCTGAGATGTTGCAGAGCACAGGGAGGGGGAGGGTGGAGGACAGGAAAATGGAAGTGGAGGTGGGGGGCGGGGCTGGTCATGGCCGGCTCTTCTTGCTGTGCTGGTTTCAGAGGGTGGGGAGGCATGGCTGTGGCCTGCAGACTCCCCCCACTTTGGCTCAGGAGCCTGGGGGATTTCTGACAGTGGCTCAGTCGTCACCAGGCTGGATGCGGACAGCGGGGGATGTGGCTGAGGCCCACCCCCACCCTGGCTTGGGACTCCAGGGGGCTTCCAGTGGCAGCATGGTCATTGTAGGGCTGGATGCCAATGTTGGGGGTCAAGGCTTAGGCCCTCAGTACCCCCCAAGCTTGGGAGCCCAGGGGTCTTCCGGCGATGGGTCAGTCATTGCTGGGCTGGATGTGGGTGTTGGTGGGGGCCATGGCTGAGGCCCCTCATCCCCGCTCGGGAGCTGGGGGGGGCTTATAGCCGTTCTAAGTTTTATAGGTGTTCCTTGGTGGTGTTAGACCTTTACTGGTTAATATCAGAACTTTATCTGTGATCTGTGGGTGTTTTGTGTTTTCTTTCTGTTTATGCTGGATTATTAGCTTCTCCCAACTCTTAAACTGCACTGGAACTAATTCGTTGTCCTTTAATTAGTTCTAAAATGGGGGAATTTCCTGTATGGACTAACACTTGAGCCCTGTGGTTGAGCTAAATTGCTGCTTTGCTGCTGATTCTCTGGGGAAGGCTTTTTGTGCAGCTCAGGTTTTAACTGTTGACCTTGTAAGTTTTTCTGGGTCTTGTGAGGTCTGGTACACCTGGGTTGTGTGGAAACTCTGGTCTAGGCCTGAGTCTTTTCAGTAAACTGCACCCCTGCAGTTCTATATCCCTGACCAGTTTCCACTGAGTGAGCCTGTGCTGATTGGAGGGCAGACCAGCTGTTAATGCTGTGCCCCAGTGTTCCTCCAGTGGGCCCATCTCCCCGACCCCCCACCAAACATTTCCCAGGGGATGGGCCATACACCAGTTCCTTGCAGTGACTCACTGGCCTCTGAGCGGATCCTTTTTTCAGTTGTCTGTGGCCTCTTGCTTCTATGTGGGTCCACAGGAACCCTGTTAGTGGTCTTGCTGGCCTGGGGGCCACCAAGGCCCTCTTCTCCCTTGCAGCATCTAAGCAGTTTCATACTAAGGGCACACCTGTGGCTTTTGCCAGCTCTTGCACCATGTGCTCACCAGGGCCAGACTTGAAATGGCCGGGACTTGAAATGGTTGGAGCAGTCCCTCTTTCCCTCATTGCAGCTTCTCCTGCCTTTACAAACTCTTTACATCTCTCCTCCTCTTCCCCTAAGCTCTAGCAGCCCCAGCTTGGCTATCATTGATTTTTTAATAGTTGTAAATTGGTCGATTGTGGGAGAGAATGACACTGGGGACCGTCTATTCCACCACCTTGATTCTCTCTTCAAGACAATTTATGAAATAACAAGTTTGAAGACACTGGATATTAGGCAATGAGCAACAGTGATCCCTGAGTAATTAGAAACAAACAAGATGAGCCCTATGATCACCCAGCTTACTGCCCTGGAGTGTCTCCAATCTGCAGCATGTAAAGGGAAACTGAGGTAGAGCCTGGAGGATTACTTGAGCTGAGGAGATAGAGCTGAGAGCTCAAGAAGAATAAAGAAGCAGAGTTCACGGGGAAGAGTAACAAAAGAGGACCCTGAAGATCTGAAAAGGGCCTGCTGTAGTATTGAGTGGAGTACTCATCAGCACAAGTGTGTGAATGAAATTTCAGAGGCTGGGAAGAGACATATTCAAAAGAATTAGAGGGACTCAGTGTTCACTCAAGTGAGAATAATGCCTGCTCGCACCATCCAGACTGGAAAACTTCATGATCCCCAGGGTATTGAGTAGAACACTCAGGAAGGTCGTGCTTCAGTGGTGGGAAACAATTAGCTGTAGACTGAGCACTGCTCTGGTCCCACTTAAAAAATTATAAAAGCAAACCCAAAAGGATCAAGTTATCTCCAAGAAGCTTAACCGCATCCCAGAACGATACTCAAGATGTACAGGAATACAAAAATAGTAAAGTTAAACATATTGCTACCACATGATCCAGCAATTGTGTTCCTTGGTACTTTCCCAGAGAAGCTGAAAACTTATATGTGTGCAGGTTTTTGTGTGGACAAATGTCCACACAAAATGTTTATAGCAGCTTTATTTATAATTGCCAGAAATTGGAAGTAACCAAGATGTCCTTCAGTAGTGAACAGATAAATACACCGATGTACATCCAGACAATGAAGCACTATTCAACACAAAAAGAAAATGAGTTATTGAGCTATAAAAAGAAATAAAGGGAGTTTAAATGCATATTAAGTGGAAAAAGACAATCTGAAAAGACGACACAAAAAGGCTGTATGATTTCAACTACGTGACAGACTGAAAAGGCAAAGCCATAGAGACAGTAAAAAAATCAGTGGTTTCCAGGAGCTAGGGAAGGATGGGTGAATAGGTGAATGAAAGGGCGCACGGACCTGAGCTGATAAGACAACAGGACCTGAGCTGACGGTTCGCCAGAGAAGTTCCACTTTATTCAAGGACTGCATGTATATTTATAGGGAGCTGTGTTCCAGGTTTTGATAGGGGGTGGATGGGGCAGTAGCCTTGACCTGTGACTGGTTGAGGTCTGGCACTGGTGGGCTTTTACTGTGGAGAAGAACCCGGGAGGGCGCCATATTGCTAGGGAATGCTTTCCCCCTCCCCCTCCGCTTGAGTGCCCACGGTATCCTTACATTCCTCCCTTTTTCCTCTGTTGTGGGAATGGGTCGTCGTAATCTTCTAGCTACTTCCTGCTGGACGGGGGTGTAGTAGGGGAAGAGGAATTGGGAGGAGATTGGAGATTTTGTAACAGGACCCAAAAGAGGGTAGAGAATAAGATAATTTTGAAGGGGGAGAACTCTAGAAAGGTTCCCTGAAGCCACAGGTCAGTGATTTGTTGAGTCCAGTGTGTAGGAGGCTGTAGGGGAGAGCATCCAGGCACCTGTGGCCAAAGCTTCCAGGTACAGGGACCATCAACGAGGCAGGTCCATTTTAACAGCGGGTTAGCTGATCTGGTGAAGGGCGGGTAGGATCCTCGGTGGCCAGGAGCTGGTAATTTCTAAGTAAAATCTGGTTAAAAGTTTGGTTAGAAATTCTTTCAAGTTGAGTTTGAATGAGTTTTATAATGCAGGGCAGAAAAGACAGGCTATAAATATAACAGCGAGGGGTCCTAATATTGGCCATATCCAAGTGAGAAGCGAGCCTTGGAAAAAAGAGGAGAAAGGATCAGGGCGGTTGGCTCTGAGGTCTGAGGCTAGGTTGGTGAGTTTGACAATATTGGTTTTTACTAGCCCCGACTCATTGATATAATAGCAACATTCTTCCCAGTGGAAGATGCAAGTGCTGCCCTTTTCTGCCGTGAGGAGGTCTAGCACTCAGCAGTTTTGTAAGGTAACTTTAGCTAGGGAGGTAATTTGTCTTTGTAAGGCAGATAGAGATTCAGCTGTGGAGGTGAGGGCCTTTTGTGGTTTGTTATTAACGTCTTGTACCACCCATAGAGTATGTCCCAAAGCCCCGCCTGACAGGCTGGTTGCAACAATTGATGTTGTTAAGGACATTTCCACTAGGACTGGGAGAAAGACAGCTTGACGCTGTCTTGGGGGTGGATGGAAAAGGTGAAAAAGCTCTGCGCAGGAATAGAAAGTTACTTGGGGAACGACAGTGACTAGGTAGCAAGGGACGGAGGTATTAGGAAAGATAAAGGTGGAAAGGGTTCTGTTGCACCAAAAAAAGGTGCCCAGTGGGGACGTTGTGTGGCTTGTGATGGTGGACCTTTTTGTGCAATGGAATGAAGAATGGGGTGAGGGGGTGGATGATCCCAGAAAACAGTGATAGGACACTATAGTGTGGTTGGGAGTGTTATCGGGGTCCCATAGAGGAACATCGGGAAGGCTGAAGGGTGTAGAGGAAGAGTTGGAAGGGAGTGAGGTAATGTTTACAGGGACAGCAGCCAGAAGTGGGTGTAGCAAAGATGCACAAAGGAAGCAATTGTTAGGAGGGGTAGAGTTGAAGAAAGTCTGGTTAAGGAAGATAGCAGTTTCAGAAATAATTTGTTGCCAAGTGTAGATGGGAGAGAGCTGGTTGGCAATGTTTATCTCTGAAGAAAGGGTTTCTTCTTTCTGAGAAATGTGAGTATGTACAGCGGATAAGGAAACGTGATTTTTTATGAGGACATATGTGCGGGAGATTTCAAATTGTCCGCAGGGGAGAGAACCGACCAAGAAGTCGCAGTAGAAAGATCCAACAACTACCCCAGCCCACCTGGAGTCCCAGGGGTCATGAATGAATAATTGGAATGTGTACCCATCCCACCAGCTCCCAACCCAGGGCGAGAATTGACCAAGGCACTGCAGTAGAAAGATCCAATAATTACTCCAGCCCACCTGGAGTCCCAGGGGTCATTAATGAATAATTGGAATGTGTACCCATTCTGCCTGCTCCCAACCCGCTGAAAAATTTGATCGAAAAGAAAACATAGATATGGGTATGAGGCTTGAGGGATTAATTTACTCCCTGTAAGGGGAATGTTAACGAGACTTCGGCATCCAGCTGGAGAACAGTCCGCCGTGGAAGGGAGTAGTTTGGTGGTTTTACCTTGTTTCCCTGTAAGAGTTTCTCACACTGTGAACCGCCAAACGTACGGGGATTTAGAGGCACCTACTAGCACAGTAAGAGAAACAGGATAAAGTTAACGGGAGTGGTCATTGTTCCTGTAATGGAGGGAGACTTGGAAGTTGGGATAAACGGAGTTTGAGGGGGTTAGAGGGATTAGGAGTGCAGGCAAATGTTTCAGTTTCTTGAAAGGGTGTGTCTTGAACTTATAGGGTATGCATAGGTTCTGCGGAATCCGCTGGTGAAGCCAGGAAGCAGGGTTTTAACCTAGAAATGTGGATCNCAGGGCAGAAAAGACAGGCTATAAATATAACAGCGAGGGGTCCTAATATTGGCCATATCCAAGTGAGAAGCGAGCCTTGGAAAAAAGAGGAGAAAGGATCAGGGCGGTTGGCTCTGAGGTCTGAGGCTAGGTTGGTGAGTTTGACAATATTGGTTTTTACTAGCCCCGACTCATTGATATAATAGCAACATTCTTCCCAGTGGAAGATGCAAGTGCTGCCCTTTTCTGCCGTGAGGAGGTCTAGCACTCAGCAGTTTTGTAAGGTAACTTTAGCTAGGGAGGTAATTTGTCTTTGTAAGGCAGATAGAGATTCAGCTGTGGAGGTGAGGGCCTTTTGTGGTTTGTTATTAACGTCTTGTACCACCCATAGAGTATGTCCCAAAGCCCCGCCTGACAGGCTGGTTGCAACAATTGATGTTGTTAAGGACATTTCCACTAGGACTGGGAGAAAGACAGCTTGACGCTGTCTTGGGGGTGGATGGAAAAGGTGAAAAAGCTCTGCGCAGGAATAGAAAGTTACTTGGGGAACGACAGTGACTAGGTAGCAAGGGACGGAGGTATTAGGAAAGATAAAGGTGGAAAGGGTTCTGTTGCACCAAAAAAAGGTGCCCAGTGGGGACGTTGTGTGGCTTGTGATGGTGGACCTTTTTGTGCAATGGAATGAAGAATGGGGTGAGGGGGTGGATGATCCCAGAAAACAGTGATAGGACACTATAGTGTGGTTGGGAGTGTTATCGGGGTCCCATAGAGGAAAATCGGGAAGGCTGAGGGTTGTAGAGGAAGAATTGGAAGGGAGTGAGGTAATGTTTACAGGGACAGCAGCCAGAAGTGGGCGTAGCAAAGATGCGCAAAGGAAGCAATTGTTAGGAGGGGTAGAGTTGAAGAAAGTCTGGTTAAGGAAAATAACAGTTTCAGAAATAATTTGTTGCCAAGTGTAGATGGGAGAGGGCTGGTTGGTGGCATTTTTTCTCTGAGGAAAGCGTTTCTTTTTGCTGAGAAATGTGAGTATGTACAGCAGATAAGGAAATGTGATTTTTTATGGGGACATATGTGTGGGTGATTTTAAATTGTCCACAAGGGCGAGAACTGACAAAGGCACTGCAGTAGAAGGATCCAATAACTACCCCAGCCCACCTGGAGTACCAGGGGTCATTAATGAATAATTGGAATGTGTACCCATCCTGCCTGCTCCCAACCCACTGAAAGATTTGGTTTTCTTTGGGCACCTTTGGATTATGATACCAACACGACCAGTATGGGCACCCCCCATAAGTTTCTGGCCACCAGTGGCAATAATCTTTGATTTGATCAAAGAGAAAACATAGATATGGGTAAGAGGCTTGAGGGATTAGTTTACTCCCTGTAAGGGGGATGCTAACGAGCCTTTGGCATCCAGCTGGAGAAAAGTCCTCCATGGAAGGGAGTAGTTTGGTGGTTTTACCTTGTTCCCCTGTATAAGTTTCTTGCACCATGAACCACAAAACATACGAGGATTTAGAGGCACCTACTAGGTACAGTAAGAGAAACAGGATAACGTTAACAGGAGTGGTCATTGTTCCTGTAATGGAGGGAGACTTGGGAGTCAGGATAAATGGAGGTTGAGGGGGTTAGAGGGATGAGGAGTGCAGGCAAAGGTTTTAGTTTCTTGAAAGGGTGTGTCCTGAACTCCCAGGTCATGCGTAGTTTCCATGGGATCCATTGGTGAGGTCGGGAAGCAGGGTTTTAACCTCGAAATGTGGATCCATGGAGTTACTTGGTTGTTTGGTAGGGAAAGCTTGGCAGCTGTGGGAGTGCAAAGAATGACTGGGCAAGGGCCTTTCCACTTAGGAGTTAAAGGACTTTGTGGCTCTGGGGAGGTGTAGAATACAAAATCCCCAAGGTGTACTATGGAGGTGTTTTGGGAGGAGGTAGGATTAGGCAATAGCCAATCCTGGTGTTTTCAGAGTTCAGCTTGAAGATGGGAGAGTAACGGGATAGCTAGGTTGGAGGGTATGGTTTTTTCTTTAGGGATGATTCCTGGAGGTAAAGGGGACCTCCCATACATAATTTTAAAAGGGGAGAGGCTTGAAGGTTTCTTTGGGAGGACCCTGAGTTTAAACAAGGCTAGGGGTAAAAGGCGGATCCAGTCAAGGTGAAGTTCTAGAGAAAGTTTAGTAAGGATGCCTTTTAGAGCCCTGTTGGCGCGTTCAACTTTTCCTGAGGCCTGGGGCCAGGAAGGACAGTGTAAGTGCCAAGGGAGGGAGAGGGCTTGAGATAAATTTTTTATTATTTGAGCAGTGAACTCTGGGCCATTGTCCATTTGTATGGAAGAGGGCATTCTGAATCTTGCGATAATTTGGGAGAGGAGTATGGAAGCCACGGTGGTGGCCCTCTTGTTAGTGGTGGGGAAGGCCTCTATCCACCCGGAAAAGGTATCTACCATTACTAGGATATATTGCTGATGTCTAACAGGAGGCATGTGGGTGAAATCGATCTGCCAGTCTGTGGCAGGGACATTACCCCTAGCTTGGTGTGAGGGATATGGTTTGGTTTTTAAGGGAGTGTTAGGGTTGGTACGTTGGCAGATGGAGCAATTGCGAGAGATTTTTGTAGAAGAGCTATGTCTGCTGAAGTTAAAGGAAGGAAAGTTTGGAGGAAGAGTGTTAGACTTTGTGGATTTGAATGGAATAGATCATGGAGAAGATGGAAAAAAGATTTATTATCTCGTGTTGGTGCAGGGTTGTCTGTGGTATCTGGTAGGAGAGGAAGGAGTGCAGCATCTGGGGTGTCACGGCCCTCTGTGGCAACCAATCATGCTGTTTGGTCCACTAAGCAATTACCTTGAGTTGTGGGAGAGTTGTCCTTTTGATGTGTCTTACAATGGGAGACCCCTAGCCAAGCCAGTAGCCGGGAGGCTTCAAGGAGTTTGTCGATCAGGGCAGAATTGGTTATGGCATTGCCTTTGGTATTGAGCAATCCTCTTTCTTTCCAGACTGCTGCATGGAATATAAGTATGTGGAAAATGTATTTGGAATCTGTGTATAGGTTAAGGGATTTGTCTTCTGGCAGTAAACAGGCCCGAGTGGCCGCAATGAGTTCAGCTTGTTGGTTAGTGGTACCGGATGGTAATGGCTGAGCTTCTATAATTGAGTTTAAAGAAACCACAGTGTAGCCTGCATAATGTTTGAACCCACTCCTGAACGAGGACCCATCCATGAACCAGGTGTAATCAGCCTCAGGCAGAGGACCTTCAGAATGGAGGAGTGACCAGGAATGAAATTTTGAAGGGCTTCCAGACAGTCATGGACCAGGGTGTTGAGTGGATAGGGAATAGGGAGAAGAGTAGCAGGATCTAGAGGCAAATACAAGAGAAAGGTAATATCAGGATTTTCTAGGAAAGAGGACAGCAAGCCTAAAAGCCTAGATGGGGAAAGGGAGTGTAGAGCTTTGTAGATGAGGAGGTCCTTTAGATGGTGAGGCGAGAGTATGGTTAAGGGTGCACCTTAATTTATAAGCCTCCTTAATTTATAAGCCTTAATTTATAAACCTCCTTCTGTAGTAGATGTCTAGCAGCCAGGGCATGAAAGCAGGTAGCCCAGCCCCGGACCGTGGGATCTAGTTGTTTGGACAAGTATATTACTGGGGTGAAGGAGGGGCCATATGTTTGTCTTAACACACCCAGGGCTTGTCCGTCCCTTTCATGTACATAAAGGGAGAAGGGTTTAGTGAGAGCAGGCAGGTGTAAAGCAGGGGCCACGACCAGAGCCTGGTGGAGTTTTTGGAATGGCTTATCTGGTGAAGATGATAGGGGTTCATTTTGGTCTCCTTTTGCAAGGGCATATAGTGGACGGGCCAATAAACAGTAATTTGGGATCCATGCTCTAAAGTATCCCACTAGGCCGGAAATGAGGGCTAAAAGGAATGAGGCTATGGAGGAGGAGGATGGGGATATAGAGATGGAAACATGTAGCTGGGTGAGAATATCTCTTTTTAATAGAGGGACAGGACATTGGGGCATGACCAAAAATGAGTGGGAGAAAGGAGATAAAACGCCTTCAACGTGGCAAGTTAGTGGAGGCGTTCTGCGGGGGTATATATGTTTTTTCCTACCCCGACTATAGGAGAAATGTTAAGTGTGGTTGGGCCCCGAAACTCCTTTAAGACCGAGAAAGTGGCTCCTGTGTCCGGGAGGAAGGAGACAGGTCGGCCATCCACATCAATAGTTACCCTGGGCTCGCTTTTTGTGATGGTCATGGTTGGGAAGGACCCAGGGTCCTGTCAGTCTTTTTTCTCTTCAGCCAGTCCCACCAGAGGTGTTTGAGGTGTCCAGGATGGCTGGGGCCCGTTAGGCCAGTCTCCCCTTCGGGTGAGTGGACAGTCCAAGCCCCAATGTCCCATTTCATGGCACTTAGGACATGGCTTGGTGGGCTTTCTGGGTGATGGGCAGTTCTTTGACCAATGACCTTCTTTATCAAACTTGAAGCAAGCGCCGGGGGGAGTTTTGGAGGTGGAGGGCCCAGAAGGGCGCTTAGAAGGCTGAGTAATCATTTTGGCCAGCATTTGGAGGTGGGCCAGATCAGCCTTTTGTTTGCGCCATTCCTTTTCCAGTTCTCATTCCTCCTCCCTATTATGAAAGACCTTGAAGGCCACTGATAAAATTTCAGTCTGGGTAGTAACAGGGCCCTGTTCCAGTTTTTTTTAGCTTAGCCTTGATGTTGGGGTAGGATTGAGCCAAAAAGTATGTCATGATGTGTGAGACTGTATGCCTGAAGGACCCATTGGAATTTTTTTAATGTAAGTAGAGGGGTCGGTGGTGAAGGATCCTAATCTCTTTTACAGCTGGGCGAGATCAGCTAATAAAAAGGGAATGCGTACCCTAACAACCCCCTCAGCTCCAGCCACCTCACAGAGAGGAGCCACAGTGGAGGAGGGGAGGAGTCCTTGGGAACAAGTTACAGGGGGGCTAAAGGAAGGCACCAGGGCAGGTGAAATGGGAGTTGGCAGGGAACAAGATAGCGGCAAGGTGGGGCTAGAAGAAACAAGGGAGGAGGAGGCAGGAGGGAGAACAGGCTGACTAGGTGAAGCAGAAGATGGTGATGGAGTTAACTGAGGGGGTTGGGGAGCAGAGGGAGTTACAGGAGGAGGAGACCTGTGCGGAGAGGGTTTGTCTGCAGGGTCAAAATTATCAGAAGTAGGGGGTAGTGAAGGCAGTGAGGATGGAGGGGGTTTGGAAGCAAGGAGAACCTGGGAAGGAGAACAGGTGAGACAGAGATAGGGATTTTGGGCAAGCAGGCGGAAAGCCTCAACATATGGAATTTATTTCCACTTTCTCAGGCGCTGGCAGTAGTTAAAAAGGTCCTAGAGAATGTCGGGATCGAGTGTGCCCTCAGGGGGCCACTTATTTTGGTTATATAGGGGATAATTAGGCCAATCTTGTGTGCAAAATTTAGTGAGGAGTTTGGGTTTAATGTCAGGCTTGAGGGATAGGGTGGTGAGGTTGTTTAAGAGACATTGTAAGGGTGAATCACCCCAGAGGGAGGAGGTGGAAGCTCCCATTCTGAAGAGGATTAGAGAGAGAGAGAAAAGATTTAAAAGGAGTATTGGAACAAGCCCTCTGGCTGGATGAGAATGATGGAACTCAATGAGTTGTGCCATTCCCAGGAGATGGGTTCAAGGATGAACCCAGGAAGGAAGGGGGTGTAGGTTGTCACCTAGACCCTCACTTCCCAGAGGCAAAGATGCCTGGAGCCGGAGGGACCTAGCGCGCTATGGTTTTCATGGACGGCAGAGGTCCAGGACCCAGTAGGAGGAAGGTTGGAGAGAAGTGAGAGAGAGAGAGAGAGAGAGAGAGAGGAATGGGAGGTTCAGCCTCCGGGGCCGGGAACGTGTCAATGCCGGGGCTGGGGGAATGTGATTAGGTGAAGGTTTAAATAATCTACAAGCCTGACAAAAGGAAAAAAGGGGCTTACCTAACAGATGAGCCGGTGGTGGATGAAGGAAGCCAGCGTCACAGAGAAAATGGATGAGGGCGGACCGTCAGTCGCGGGGGGGGGGTCACGGAGGGGTCCGAGGAAGTCCGAGGAAGGAGTCCCCTGGCGCAGGGTAAACTCCTCCTGGGTTTTGGAACCAATGAAATGAAAGGGCGCATGGACCTGAGCTGATAAGATGACAGGACCCGAGCTGACAGTTCGCCAGAGAAGTTCCACTTTATTCAAGGACTGTGCGTATATTTATAGGGAGCTGCGTTCCGGGTTTTGATAGGGGGTGGACGGGGCGGTAGTTGATTGGACGGGGCTGGGCAGGAGGTGAGCCTTGAACTGTGACTGGTTGAGGTCTGGCGCTGGCGGGCTTTTACTGTGGAGAAGAACCCAGAAGGGCACCATATTGCTAGGGAATACTTTCCTCCTCCCCCTCCGCTTGAGTGCCCATGGTATCCTTACAGTGAAGGGACGCACTGAAGATTTTTTAGCAGCAAAACCACTTTATATGATACTATAATGACGGATATATGTCATATACATTTGTCAAAACCCAAAGAATGTAGAACACCTGACATAAACCATGGACTTTGTGTAATAAAGATGTGTCAATGTAGGTTCATTAATTGCAACTAATGTACCACACTAGTGCAAAATATTAATAATAGGGAAACTGGAGAGAGATATAGGGCTATATAGGAACTCTCTGTACTTCCTGCTCGATTTTGTTGAGAACCTAAAACTACTCTAAACAATAAAGTATATTTTAAAAAATACATATATAAATAAAAAAAATATCTAGCACCAAACAAGAGAACAGTTACAATGGCTGGCACTCAAAGATTACCAGATATAAAAAGAGGCAGAGAAAACACAATCCATAATGAGGAGAATTATCAATCAAAGCAGACCTGAACTGACAGAGTTAAGAGTTAGCAGCGAAGAGCCTTAAAGCAGTTATTATAACTCTATATGGTCACAAGTTAAGTAGAGACATGGAAGATATTTTAAAAGACACAAATTCAACTTCTAAAGATGCAAACTATAAATGCCTGAAATTTTTTTTAAAAATCCTGGAAGTCGATTAGATTTTGCAAATGAACTTTAATGAATTTTGCATTGAACTTTAATGCATATCAATATAAAATATCCAAAGTAGAACACAGAAAGAAAAAGAATGTCCTCCAAAGGAAAAATCATTAGTGAGCTGTGGGTCTTAAAGCACTTTAGTATGAGGAGAAAGAAGTAAAAAGAGAAAAAAATGAAGAATTAATGGCCAAAAACTGTCCAAACTCAATGAAAACTACAAACCAGCAAATCCACAAAGTGCAAACTGCAAGTACACGAGCATATTTCATCCTTCTCCAACACAGTAGGAAACACTGTAGATGATCACTTACCTCCTGCTGAGTGGAATTAACTTGTTTCACATAATAACGATACAGTGATCTGGGTTTGTACAGGTTCATTTTGGATAAACTACCTTTTATTATTTTTAAATTCGCTCTTATTTATAAAACTTGTTCCATTTTTAGCACCAAATTTTGCAATAAGCAACCACTCAAGTGTGAAAATTTTCATGTTGGTGAGACAATTTTCATGTTGATAAGAAAATTCACCATTGAGTAATTCTGGTTGTAGAGTCTCTGCAAAGGTTGTGGCTTTCTTAGGGGTAAGAAATTAAAGAAATTGATGTAACCAGCCATCTGACGGTATCTCAGAAACTGCCACTAAGGGCATAGAGGATTTCACTGCAGCAGAGCTCAGCAGTGAACTCTGACTTTATATCCACATCTAAGTTATTTGGTCTTAGTCATATCTATGAACATTATTTAATTTATGATTCAAGATGGCTTTTTGAATATTTAATCTCAAGGTAAATGTGGAGGATACACAGGTCTAAGGAGCAAGGCATGTACTGGCAGATTGGCTTGTTTCAAATTACAGATCTGACATTAGCTGTGTCATCTTGGGTGATTTGTTTTAACTCTCTGTGTCTCAGCTTCTTAAAATGTAAAATATGAATTAAAAATATTAATTACTTCAAATAAGAGATGTAAATATTTCAAAACACATTAATAAGATATATTAAAAGTTGATTTATTAAAAGAGAGTCTGTCTGCCATTATATGTCTATTTCAATAATAAATCAATTCCATTGTGTTAGTAACACATCCTTGGACTTTCTTCACACCTGACCCTTCAAAGGCAGGAGCTGTTCCCCCTTTCTCACATTGAGTCAGTTGCTAGTAAACATTCTCGGTTGGACGTGGAAGAAATATGTATACCCTAGCCAATTTAAAAAGAAGAAATGTATTTTAAAATGGGGTAACATGCCTGAAACTCTTTTCCACAATATCCTCACCCTTACTTAAATGCCACCTTATTGATGATGATGTTAACCTTCTGATAGACTATATTTTTGTGTCGTTTTATCTATTTCTATCCTTAGCCATTCAAAAAAAAAAAAAAAGGTGTATGATTTTTGTTGAGGTATAATGTACACCAATAAAATTTTCATTCTTTTTAGTATGCATTTGAGTTCTGACAAATGCACAGTTGTGTAAACACCACCTCATTCAAAATACAGAATCATCCTATTACCCTTAAAAATATTGCACACTTCTTTGCATATCATGCCTGGGTAGTCAATCACACCCCAAAGCCCCAGCCCCTGGAAACTATTGGTCTGTTCCCCTTTCCTGTGCCTCCACCAGAATGCCACATAAATAAAAGCATGTGGTTTGTAGTTTTTTGAGTCTGTCTTCTTTTACTTACTATAATGCATTTGAGGTTTATCTATGTTTTTGTATGTTATTGGTCGTTCATTCCTTTGATGGCAGATAAACACAGGAAAAAAGTATTCAACATCATTAGCGATTATGGAAATGCGGATTAAAACCACAACAAGATACCACTCCTTTACTCTCGGAAGGACTACCATGAAAACAACTCACATTACCAAGAATGGAAGAAGACACAGAGCTGGCAGAACTTTTCTACAATGCTGATGGGAACATAGATTGAAAGAGCCACTTTGTGATAGTCGAAAAGTTTCTTATAATATTACCTTATTATGTCTCTTATAATGTTACACTTACCTTGTTATATTTACCAAGCAATAACGCTTCTCAGCATTTACCCAAATTAAATGAAAACTTATGTTCACACAAAAACCTGTATGTGAATGTTTGTGGGGATTTATTTGTAATCACCTCAAACTGGAAACAACCCAAACGTCCTTCAATTGGTGAATGATAAGACAAATGGTGGTACATATACACAATGATTATTAGTCAGGAATAAAAATGACATACTAAATAGTTCAATTGTACATGTATTTATTGTCTGTCCCCCCACACTAGAATGTAAATTATGAGGGAGCAGAGATAGATCTTTGTATTCACAGCCATTAGTTACTTTCTCTAAAATAGTGTTTGGCACTGAATAACAATGTATTGAAAACAAATTAACTTACTCCAGAATTTACAAAAGGCTGAAGAATCAGGTGTGAAGATCCACAGCTGGAAAATATTCCAAATTACACTCCAGCTGTTGCAATGGAGACACTCCTGCTGCCACCAGAGAGCACAGGACCCTCACTGGAGACACCTGTCACTGTTAACATTGGAAGATGGTGGTCTCTGCCCCACCCTGCCATATGGATTTCACTCAGCACCATATTCTCTATCAACTGCTTCCCTGCGTGAGCCAATGAGATAAACCTAAAAAGTCTTTTTCTGTCTCTACCTTGAAGAACAAAAGTGTCCACAAAGTAGGCAATTCCCCAAACTTAACTGCATTAAAAACATATTGGGTATTAAACACAGAATTACCATATATGATGCAGAAATTCCACTCCTAGGTATATACCCAAACAGTGAATGCAGGTGTTCAAACAATACTAAGCACACACACATAATATCTAAAAGATGCAACAACCTGAATATCCGTTAACTGATGAATGGATTTTTTTAAAATGTGGCATATTCATGCAATGAAATGTTATTCAGCCATAAAAAGGAATGAAGTACTGATACATCCTACAATGTAAATGAACCTTGGAAACCTGATGCTAAATAAAAGAAGGCAGTCACAAAAGGCTGCATATTGTATGATTCCACTTATATGAAATGCCCAGATTAGGAAAATTCATAGAGACAGCAGGCAAATTAGTGATTGTCAGGACATGCGGGGAGGGGAAATAGGAAGTTACTACTCAAAGGGCACGAGGCTTCCCTTTGGAGTGATAAAATATTCTGCAACTAGATAGAGGTGGTGGTTGCACAACACTGTGAATGTCCTTAACATCACTGAATTGCACAACTTAAAATGGTTAATTTTATCTTATATGAGCTTCACTATGATAAAAAAAAATGGGGTAACCACAGTCTGACAATTATGCACCACATAGGGTAAACTTAGCTGGATGACCTGGACCAATCAGTCTGATGATTTTATACTTATATTTGAAAATAATACTTTGTGCAGATACTAATTCCCATAGGGCTCAGACCATTTCTCACAAGACTCCTGATGGTGAAATGCCATGGTTCTTCTAGAAAACATATCCTTTCTGACAGCTTAGTCCTTTGTATCCTTGAAGAGCAAAGCTAGCTCTGCTGTGAAAGGGTTGCCCTTCTCTGCAGGGAAGAATCCTGTGGCCATTACTCAACTTATTGTAACTGGACAGCACGCTTCTCTTGTGATTTTATGACCACTCTATTTCAATAGTTTGTAAAGGAATAATAATTTACTCCCTCACATTGTACATATTTTAGGCTTTCATTTCATTTGCAGGCAAATTCTGCATTGACTTTGGCCCTGAATGGGCAAATCCTAGATTATCCCAAGTCACTTAAAATCCTTCTAAGTGGCAAGCACCGATGTTAGAATGAAGTGAGAGAGGAGAAAAACAGGGGAAACTATTTAGGAACATGGTGGAATGGAAGCCCATGTGGGGAAGCGGGCTTGAGACTCAGCTCCAGCTGACCCTTCTCCCATAGGAATGTGAGCCAAGGGACGTCTGAAATGGAAATGTTTATATGAAATCTCCCTATTTTTAAAAACTTTGGTAACTAATTAAATATAAATACTGAGAACCTTAAGGAAAAACCCACTGTGGGACAGATTCGGTCTGAAAACTAGCAGTTAGCAGACTCTGGATTACATACAGAAGTAATTATTTTATCAGAGATTCCTCATTTTTTTTTTCTTTCTAAATAGATTTTCTTTTTTTAGAGCAGCTTTAAGTTCACAGCAAAATTGAGTGGGAGGTGCAGAGATTTCTCATACACCTCCTGCCCCTACTCAGGCACAGCCTCCCCCACTGTCAAGGTCCCCACCCCCCAGAGTGGTGCATTTGTTACAATCCGTGAACCTACATTGACACCTCATTATCACCCAAAGTCACAGTTTACAGCATGGCTCACTCTTGGTGTTGCAAGTTCTTTGGATATGAACAAAGTATCATTCTAGTATACAGAGCAATTTCACTGCTACACATGAAAACTTCAGTTGAGTTGATGTTAGGGTCCCCACTAAAGTTAATGGCTTTCTCCACTGTGCAAACTCTCGTACATCACTCAGCTTCTCCCCATGAAATATTGTCGCTTTCCCCTTCATAGCTCGTTGCCTGTTGCTGCAACATAAACATGTGTCTCTTGTCCTCCCCTCTCTTGCCCTGTCTCACATGCAGCTCCTTGAAGCTCCTCCACCTCTAATTCCAGCCTGGTTGGCTCTGAACTATCTCACTGGCATCAGTGACCACACTTGCTGCAATACCTACAACTCCTCTGCACTCCTTTCTTTGTCTTTCCCTGCACCTGAATCCCAAAACCTGCTTCCTTCCCAATGCCTACATTGGTTACTGTGGCCACTCACCCTGCTGTCCATGGCTCCCCTTAAATGTAGGGAAAGTGTAGCCTGTTCTCTCTCAGAAGAGGACACTGAGAAGCAAAAGAAGATAAAGGAGGGAGAGACACAGGGAGGGGGACGAGGGCCAGACGGTAAGCATGGGAGAAGAATGGCATGTACTCTACAGTTGGCAAGATGACCTCCCCTTCCTGCTAGGAAAATCTGGGGGAGGCTGTGATCTGCGTATGGAAAACAGTATGGAAATTCCTCAGACAACTACAGAGAGAACTGCCATATGAGCCAGCAATTCCACTGCAGGGAATATACCCAAAGAAATGGAAATCATCATGTCAAAGGGATACCTGCACTCCCATGTTTATTGCAGCTCTGTTTACAATAGCCAAGAGTTAGAACCAACCTAAATGTCCATCAACGAATGACTGGATAAGGCAAATGTGGTATATCTACTCAATGGAATATTATTCTGCCATAAGAAAGAATGAAAATCTGTCATTCACAGCAACATGGGATGAATTTAGAGATAATTATGTTAAGTGAAATAAGCCAGGCACAGATAAAGAAGTACCACATGTCCTCACTCATAAGTGGGAGCTGAAAAAAATACAGAAAACTAAGAAAGAAAGAAAGATTTCACCATAATAACAATGCATTGAACTTTCAAAGGGGGAGAACAGAACTAAGGCCACCAGAGGTTAGAAAGGGGGAAGGAGTGAGGTGTTAGTGAGAAATTGGTAAAGTGCTACAAAAAATGATTACATTGTGTAATGTCGAATACACTAATTACCCTGATTTGAGCATCACATATTGCACACAGGTAATGATATTCAATGCTGTACCCCACAGATACGTACAATCAACTATAATAAAAAAAAAGTATGTTTGAAAAAAAAATACTGATCATCTCCATTTACTATTTCGCACTCTCTTTTCCCCTCCTGTAGACTCCCTGTGGTCAGGCCCCATGCCTGTCTAGTTCACGACTGTATCCCAAGAGCCCAGCACACTGCCTTGGTCCCAGCAGGCTATCAACACATATCTGCCCAGGGCACAGATGAATGAAGATGCTGTGCTCTCTCTTGCAGACAAGAAGACAGAGATCCTGAAATTGCAGTGCCCTGGGGAGTAGCTGAGCCAGGCGTGGCGCCCTCTCACTGTCTGAGTGAATGCAGCATAATGGCCATGTTTTTTGAAACCCTGTCCTGGCCAAGCCAGTTGCACAAATGCAGAGGCCCTGAGCCTAAGGTGCTGTCAGTGACGCAACCCTGAGATCCAGCACATCCCACCGGTCTCTGCTCCCCTGCTCAGGCAACATCAGTCTCCCAGTGTAGGACCACAGTGACCCCTGCTGTCCCCTTCAGCCCTGGATTAAAGGAGAGGAAGTGCTCCGACCCTTGTGGGCAGCCAGCTGGGAAAGAGAAAGCAATGAGCTAGCCAGAAGATACTGCAGGAGAAATTTTGAGTGAATAGAAAGTTATAACTTTATTACAACTTGAAACAAAATGAAACACCCAATATCAATGCATCAGAGAGATGCCTGGCTTGGAAAATGCAGAACATTAGAATTTTTTTTTCTTTTTTTCTTTTCTTGATAATGTATCTCACTGATAATACTCCAGGCAAGAGAAACTGAATTAAGACCCTTTGATACTCTTGGTTAATAGAGCATTCTTCTTCTATTCCACAGAATTAGCAATGAGGAGAATCCATCTGTTCAGGAAACTTCTGCCGCCTATCTAGACACGGGGCTCAGTACCACAGGGAATGTAAAAATGAATGACAGGGATTCTACTCTCAAAAGTCTTACAGTCTAGTAGAAGAAATTACTCTATAATGGTAATATCCGTGGATACTTAATGCATGCTTCCTGCACAGTCTTTTTTAAGTCCCCTCTAATGTTAACACATTTAAGCGCTATAAAAATTACATGAGGAAAATATTATTTTGAAACTCATTTTATAGATGCATAAAACTAAGGACCAGAAGTGTTAAATAGCACCTGTGAGGGCAGACAAGTAATTTACAGAAACAATTTCTGAACCCAACTACTCATACCTCAGATGCCAGGATTTTCAACCTCGCCTTCTATTGCTTTCATGATCACACGTGGCAGAAGAAAGGAAGGACAGCAGAATTCAGAGGGAGAAGTTTATCTGAAGTTCTAAGGAGTAGGGGAAGCTGTCTCAAAAGAGCTGAGTTTCTGAGAGCCGTTGAAGGATGAGGGGGATTTGAACATGCCGGAAGATTAGAGGGCTGGCCATTCCAGGAAGAGGGAAGAGTAAGAGCAGAGGCAGAGAGGGGAGCTGGTGGGTGTGTGAACATCCTGAGTGTGCTGTGCTGGAAGGGCCTCGGGCCATGACGCAGGGGGCGCGGGGAGCTCTGAGAACTGCAGACACCAAGGACGATGCCTAGCCAGGGATAAACACATGGAAATAGTCACACAGAGATGGGGAAGTCATTTTTGCTGAAATATCATGGAGAAAAAAAGGTTACGAGGAAATTTGAATCCTATCGTTAGAACAATTTAATTACATGAGTAATTTGTAATAATTGTTTCTTATAAAAAATTAAAACACTGCAGAGAAAGCTCATTTCCCTTGGATATCATACCATTACCTTCCTCTGTGCCCACTTGTAACTCCAGTTATCAACTTGATGGATAGCCTCCCAGACGTGTTTCTCAGATTTTACTAATGTATTTACCCAAGGATAGGAATTAGAGCACACAGTGTTTTTGTCTGTGCTTGTTTACAAAATATCATACTGCATGGGTTACTCAATAATGTGCTTATGCAATTAAGAATATGCCATAGGAGTTCTTTCAACATCTGTATTGTAGCTCCTTTTTTTTTTTTTAAATTGCCTCAAAGTATTCCATGGAGATACAAGGGCATATCAGCAACTGGAAGTTGATAGACACTCAGGCTATTTCCAGCTTTTCACTACAACAATGCTGCGGTGAGGACCTGGGTATGTTGGTCATACATGTATATGAGTCTCTCTTGAGAAAGTAGAAGAGGTTAAATTGCAGGGCCAAAGAGCTTACCTATTTTAACATTTAATAGACAGTACCAAATAGCTACTCCACTGTAATTATTCCAATTCAACTCCCACCAATTGTCAATACCACTCCCTAATTTCTCATACCTGGACAAATATTATCAGATTGATTCTTGGTTTTCATTTGCTTTCTGTGAAATGCTAACAAGTTTCATCATATTTTCATGTTTACTAGTCATTTACATTTGTTAAAGTAAAACTGTAGAGTTGAATCTCTAAGAAAGAAGTTTTGTTTGGGAATATAGAATTGTGATCTGGGACACACAAGAAGATGAGAGTGGTATCAGTATGTCTGAAGAAAAAAGAAGGAAAGTCTGGGAGTTTTATTAGAGGGAAAAATGTTACATATTGTTTGGAAAGAAATCTCATTGGTGCTAGCAATTTGAGCAAGCAGCCTTTTACTGGTGAGCAACAAAAACAGGCAAAAACTAGTCTTAGAGTCCTGCCAGGTCATTTCAGCAGCTACTAGGTAAAAACTAGTCTTAGGGTTATATAATTGTTTGGGGACAATTATCCTCAGCTACAAGGATCAATAACAAGGGTGACACCAGCTTAAGGTTGGACAGACGGTTGCTGGGCAGATGTCCTTGCAGAAGTAATTTTTGTGTAAGGTTGTGATGGCCTCTGTGTGAAGCTGTGGTTTTGCAGATTTCTTTGTGATAGTTTTTGTTATCGGGCATTTATTCATGAGACTCCTTCTCTTCATGGCCTTCCCCAGCTCTTTTTGTCCAGGTCTTTTAACAAAAAAAGACCCCATTTTGATTTTGAAAACTTTCACACATTTTCCCTCTGTAAATTGCCTGTACATTCTTTTTGCCATAAGTCTTCAAAAAGATGAACTTATATAGAGTGTTGTATATAGAGTTATACAGTAGCTGATGGTATTGTAAAATAAAACCGCTAGGAGTGGTCTTCGTTGAAGCAGGAGGGAGACTTAGGATGTTCCTTATGATTAACACTGGGTGAGCTCTTGCTATGAGTGAGGCATTGTGCAAAGTGCTTTACAGATGCGAGAGAGATGCTATGATTCTCATAGTCAAGAGAACAAAACTGAAGCTCACAGAATAAACTTACTTGTCGAGAGTCAGAGTGACAGAGCAGTAGACATAAGGAAAACCAGAGCCTTACCCTTAACCAGCTATTGCCCAGGGACTGGGGGATGAACAGGGACACAGAGTCAAAAAAGTCTAGAGAATCGTGGACCAAAGTTGGAAAGTTTCCAAACTGGTTGCCTAATGTAACCCAAGATTTATTTTTTAATGCATCACTTAACAGTTTCAATACATAACCAAAGGATAACAGGTTACAATTTGAATTCAAATCCTCACTGTGAGTTCAAATCTTATCATTCTCAAGCTGTGTAGCTTTAAGCCAATCACTTGTCATCTCTGAGCCTGTTTAGGCATGGATCAAATGAGAATACTATTTGAGCTTACTAATTCTAAGGTATTTATGCAGATTCCAAAAAAAAAAAAAAAAGTAATCACGGAATACAGCACTTGAGGCATAGCCTAGTTCCAACATGCATACTCAGGGCTTAATAAGTTGGGCTTATTAAAACTTAATAAGTTTTACACATAAAAGCAGCTGCAGGGTGTTTATGTAGCTCACAGGGCTGCATGTAGAAGGCAACGTCTGACTTCTGAGTGAGGAGAGGGTGCAGGTGAGAAGGAAATGATCCAAAAGCTCAGGTGTCACAAAGAAAAAATGTGTCATTTCTGATACATTTCAGCCTCAGCACCAAAATGTCCTAAAATATGAAGGCTCATTTTTATGCTTTGCCTCCACTAACCTCACTTCAGCATCTCTTCAACACACCAGACAGGCCCCTCAGTACAAGGCAATCCCATTGAAGTCATTCGTGCCTGTACCTCTTCAGGTCAGGCCTTTGTCTCGCTCATACTGTCTCTTGCCATCAATTTGTAAAGCTGCAGTCATGCAAGAGACCACATGACTGGGTACAATTTGGTCTTCCCCTACCCTCCCCACAACAAACTTCCAAATTGCTTTCAGCCCCTTTGTTTCCAAAGCTAGCACTTTCACATGGAGGCCTTGAAAAATGCCATTTGCAAATTAGCAAACACCTGAGACAAGGGAGATTACTCCATGGGCACTCTTCTCCCTCCCTTCTGTCTCACTGCACTTCTGGGCTAGGAGGATGCTTGCATCTCTCATGATGACACACACACACACCCACACCCACACACACACACACAAAATAAATAAATAAATAAACTTGGTACCCAGGCCACTCACTGCTCTCCCCCTGCAGCTATTCTCTGCCACACTGGCCCTCTGTCCATCTCCTTTCTGCAGCACATTTGATTTTCACATGACAGGTGCTATGGGTAACCTGATCCCCATTGTAACGCTGTTTAAGAGGGTGAGAAACCCAATTATGGTACTTGAAAGGTGGGGTCTTTAAAAGATGATTATTTTGTGAGGACCATGCCCTAGTGAATGGATTGATTCATTCAAGGAATAATAGATTTTTGGACTAATGGATGGTCATGGGCATGGTTCTGATGCTTTATAAGGAGAGTAAATGAGTTAACTCTCTTGCTCAGCCCATTCTTGCCATGTGATATCCTGTGTCACTGTAGAAGAAGGCCTTCACCAGATGTGTGCCCAGACCCTGGACTTCTCAGCCTCGAAAACTGTAAGAAATAAACTTTATTTCTTTACACATTACCCAGTTTTTTGTTATAAGCAACAGGACTAATACACCAGTCATGTGCATTAATAAATATTAACTCATGTTTGCTCGCCTGGGCTTAACCCCCAACCCCCCAAAAAAGACAAGCCCTGCACATCCAGGTGGTTGTTGACACCTTATAAGAACTTTTATTCTGTTGGATATCAGAAGTGGCAGCAGTCCAGAGAACCCATTGCCTACTTTAGCTTAATGATAGGATAACTGCTGTTCACTGAGCCTTGGCTGTGCCCCAGGCACAGGTTTGAGGGCTTTCACAGGACTCTTTCATTTAACATTCACTGCAACCTTGTTTCCTAGACAGCATGCTTAGCAAACTTTCTCAGTCAAGGTAGTGGTCAGTGGGAGTCAGAATTTGAACTCAAGCAGGCTAACTCCAGAGTATGTACTTTTAACTATTACACCATTGTCTCAGATGAGCTTCCCTAAAAAGAGACCCCAGGATTAGGAAGACTGAGCTAGTGATGAATTAAGGTCTCTGAGGCAAGGGAAATGGGAGATCAGGCTGGGATGGGAAAAAGTCAAGCCAGGGTGGAATTCCAGGCAGCCTCACAGGAGGTGGCTCCATCCTGATTATGAGCAGAACGTTTGAGTGAAGGTTACACCTCAGAGACTTCCTCACCAAGATGAAGGAGTGGGATTTCTCATGCCAGCACCATTCATCACCGACAAAGGGATAGGTGTAAACTCCCAGCTGGTTCAGAAGTCTAAAAGTCCTCAGTCTTCATAGGAAATGGCATGGACAGGCTGCAGAAACCAAAGGGATCCTAGAAGATCTGAGCATAGCACCAGATGTGATTCTGTCTGCAGAAGCTACTTAACACAGGAAAGAAAAATTACCCTGAGGCTAAGTGGACAACGTAAAGTAAAATTCCCTAGAGGCCATTAGCTGGTGAACACCTTCATGTCAGGGACCAAGGCACAGTGCTCACTATGTGAGCCTAATGGCATGAGCCTGTTGACAGCGCACAAAAATGCTGATAAATATAGTGACTTTTCCACTTGTGCTTCAGTAGAAAAAAAATTATCTTTAAATACAGTCCTTGATATACACATACATGTATACACACTTCTGGACACACACAGATGTATAGATATGTACATGCACACACCCTGTGCAGATATCTCAGACAGTGAGGGTTTCACGTTAAAGGAAAGATGCTGAAATTCTTTCCCCATTTCCTGTCTCATTGCACTTGGCAAATGGCCAGTCATCCTTCAAGAATGGCTCAAATATCCCACCTGTCTGTAACTTCCTGACCACCCCAACTCCCCACGGGGAAAATGAATTTACCTGTTATTTATGCCCAACATCTTTCAAATATTGTATTTAGTTACCCACCTCAGAAAACGCCTTCAAGAATGGCTCAAATATCCCACCTGTCTGTAACTTCCTGACCACCCCAACTCCCCACTGGGAAAATGAATTTACCTGTTATTTATGCCCAACATCTTTCAAATATTGTATTTAGTTACCCACCTCAGAAAACGTAAGCTGCCAGCTCATTAACTCAATCCAGCCCAGGATATGTTTTATTTTCCCAGAACATTTTTAAATATTTGGTGGCCTTTAAAAGGTCACATACTTATTGGTTAACCATGAAGCCTCATCGTGTCCTACTGCTTTATATGTGTTTTATTCACATATTGTCTGCACCTTCCCAATACCTGTGCACAATTAAATTTCCTGCCCCTCAATTACATATAGATCTTGCCTGTTAGATTGTGAGTTTTTAAATAGTAAGAGTTTGCCATATTTATGTTTTATGTCATTAGTGGCAAGTACAGTGGATGACTCTTAGTAAATATTTAGGTTATTTTTAATTTGAATTTTAAATAATTTATCAGTGGCTATAATTTTACTTATTATTTAATTACTTATTATTATTTTAGTAACTTCTGACTGTGGGCTACAAAATCCACATTGTCACTAATCTCGAGAATTCATTTCAACCCTGGCCCACTGTATTAGTTAAAGACGTTTAGTATATGAGTGCCCAGAATAAGCTGGACTCAGAGATTACACGTATGCCAGCCAAATTCCCAGAATATATATTATAAACCAGGATGGCTTTACATTCATTTGAAACAAGCCATATAATTTATCGCAATTGTAGCAAAAGAACAAAACTGCTACAGTCTCTTTTTGAATCTATGCTGAGTGTGTGTATGTGTTTGAATGTCTGTGGTCTGTGTGTGTGTGTATATTTCTCTGTGTGCATCTGTTGTGTATTTGTGTGTTTCTTACTAAAAACATGGAAAATGATATGTACAATGATGAGAAAATCATTTGGAGAATGGGATTTGGGGACAGGAAAACAGATATGATGGTGAAAAATACTTTTTTTTTTTTTTTTGTCTTTTTCCATGTCCGGCAACGGATCGCAACCCTCAGTGTCGCCCCCGTACCGGACCGGGGACCGGCAACGGGATTGCAACCCTCGGTGTTGCTCCCGCGCCTCGCTCAGCCTGGGAGCGGGAACCAGTCTGTATGTGGGATCCGAACCCTCGGGCGGGAGCGCCGCCGCGCTTCCCAAGTGGCGCCCCCCCCACCGCGCCCCCCGCCCGGCCCGCAAAAAAATTTTTATTTTTGTTTACTTTCTCTATTTTTTTTTTTTTTTTGTCTTTTTCCATGTCCGGCAACGGATCGCAACCCTCAGTGTCGCCCCCGTACCGGACCGGGGACCGGCAACGGGATTGCAACCCTCGGTGTTGCTCCCGCGCCTCGCTCAGCCTGGGAGCGGGAACCAGTCTGTATGTGGGATCCGAACCCTCGGGCGGGAGCGCCGCCGCGCTTCCCAAGTGGCGCACCATCCAGTGCGCCACCGGGCCGGCCCGAAAAATACTTTTAATTCTTGTTAACTTCATATATTTCTGTACTTTTTTCTTTACAAGTCTATAATGCTTGTTTAGTGTAAAGAAAAAAAAGTAGTGAATGAAAACTGTTTGTATTTCCTATGTTAATATCTACAAAGTCTCTCTATCCTATTTTTAGTACCATAAATCTTAAAAGATAAAAGCTAACCTCAGAATTTGTTGGTAACTTTTAGAATTGGAACCATGAGTATTGATGCAGCATAAAAATCTTTATTTTTTAAATTTTTATATATTTTTGGCCACACAAATGATGCTCTTTACAGCCCAAGGCTACCATTTATTTTCAATGTTCTGTACTCTTCCATTTTTTACAAAAACTGCAGTGCTCTCATAGTTAAATAAATAATTTAAATAAATGAAAAATAACACTTGCGTGTCCTATATCAGTGACAAGACGTAACCTCTGTCCCATTTCCACACACTTTGAAATATAAGAAGATGATGTTGAAGTTTGTTAGCAGATGTTGGTAACAGAACAATAAGTAATGCTGCATTCTGAAACACCTTTGAACACTTTTGTCATTTCTGTGCTAGTCGGTGCTCTTGAGCACAGAGCAGAAACTGCCCAGGCTTCTCAGGTACAGTGATTAGAAGGCATCGTTCCAGCTCCTCAGGGTAGGAGCCCAAGAAGTCAGCCCCCTCTACCTCTGCTGCATGCACAGAGTCTGCCTGCTGGAGGATCCAAATGCCCCCCATATAAAGGAGCAACTCAGAGATCAGTCAAGAGACCCAGTGCCCCCAAAGAGAAGCCAGCACAGTTATGCATCCTTTAGTTCAGGTAAGCAATTTATCCAAGAACAATTTATTTGAAACACGAGTGTGTCAAAGTCAATCAGAAAAGACAGACAGAAAAGTGTCTAAGTATAAATAATTTTGTGAAAAATATAATTGTGTGGATTTCAAATGTAAAATGGTGTAAAGCTTTTTCTTCTTTTCTCTTTTCTCTTGAAAAAGATTATTTGATGTAGTCAATAATATCCCATGAATTTATCTCTGCTAATTTGCTTTTTAATGGGATCCACCAGCTTCATATTTGATGTTTTTTGTTCTGTTTATTCTTTCAACTAAACTCCAATGATAAAAGGTATTTCAGTTCAAAGAAATATAGCCTTTCTTTTAGCAAGTAGTGTGTCTAAATGGCATATTTTCAGACATGCATTATGAGAGTACAGCACAGACTCCATTAGACATTCCCCTGTTTGTTTTCAAATTTCCATAAATCATCTTTTCCCGGGCTATTAGCCTTTGTGATCAGATCAAGTGATGCTTGTGTGTGGAGAGAAACACATTTGTGCAGGTCTACAAAGGCAGGGTCTGTAAAAGAAACCAAGTATTGAATATCTCCCACAAGAATATAGGAATGTTGGTAAAGTTGAGTTCACCTAAGATTTGAAAGTCATGATAACCCATTACTGGTCCTGTACATTATCACCATTTTTTTGGGGGGGAGGGCAGGTTCTCTTTCGAGGGAGAATGGTTAGGGACAGCTTTGCTGCTTACCCACTGGACTCCTGGTCATTTCAATAGGGTGGGAACCCAGAAGGCCTGTGTTTGCTGGGTTGGAAGATACCCTAAGTTTCTTTACCCTGAATTTTTCTGAAATGGAATGTGAAACCCGTGCCCTCAGGATGCCTGGAATCAAAATTGGGTTTACAAAGAAATGATCATGTACCCACAGTTCCTGAACACCCAGACAGGGGCAAATTAAGAGTACCCACTTCAGCAAGGGGCCTGGGTAACCCTGCCTGGTGTCCCTGGTTTTCTTATTTATATTTTAGTAGCAATTTCCCCTTCTTACCACCATTGTGAAGTTGTTAACTATGATCCTTTCTGCAGTCCTGTGTCTCAGGCTTATCACTAAGGAAATGCTGAATGAATGGGATCTATCACTGTTTTGGTTTGCAGAAACACAATCTGCATCTGCTTCAAATATACAGTGTCTGAGGCATATTTGAAAATCTCATGTTATTTGGTCACTATAGCCATCTGCAAATCTCCCAGATATACAGACAGTAAACCTGGAGTCCAGGTGAATGCTGTGCAGCCCACAGGGACTAAGCAGCACTCACACCAGCTCTTTTGTCATAAAGCCCACACAAGCCCCCACAGCACTGGCTGCTTCATGGATAGATTGAGACCCAGACTGCCCAGCCCAAAGTGCTCAAATAAATAGAATGAGGAACAGATAGAAAGAGTCTAACTGGAAGCAGCCTGTGAATGAAATAAATTTCCTTAAACCTTAGGGTGAGCCTGGGCCATCTTCTTCCATCCCTCTATAATTTAACTTTTACATAGATGCTGTTTGTATGAGCCACAGATAGTGGCCATGGCTTGGATGCAAAGAGTGGATGTATTTCATTTGGTGCAAGGGGCACTTTAAAACTTTTTATTATGGAAAATTTCACACATATTCAAAAGTAGAGAAAACAGTGTAATGACTTCTAAAATACTCATCCTCACCTTTAATTTTATCAATTACTAGCCAATCTCCTCAGAATTTTTTTTCAAACCATATATTCAGCAAATGTTTTTGGGAACACAAAGCCACCTTAGCAATTATCGGCTTCAAGCAACTACTTCACACGTTTGTATCACCTGTTTGGTTGCCAAAGGCATTTGAGTTTCAGAGCTTTAGACTTCTTCAAATGCTCCTGGGGATAAAACAAATGGTTCCTAGCCTAGCAAAGGCCATTATCAACCAGCTTTCAAATGTGACAATGATTATAAGATAAGCCATAGTTGGAACTCACAGATGCACACACAGCCTCCTGGAAGAGAGGCTCTGACATGACACGGGAGCAGATTCCTGCTGGGCTCTGGAAGAAGCTGACTCCTGCAGAAAGGGGAGAATTGGAAGCTCTCCATCAGAGTGGCTGCACTTAGCAGGACACAGGGGACAGGAAGTGTTACACAGACAGCTCTCAACGCACAGCTCCTGTTCCAGCATGGCCCTAGTTGGGTGTGAACAAGAGATTCATTATCCATATCCACAGGATCTCCAAGGTGGGTTACCTTCACGAGCCCATGTGATCACTTCATGAGACTGGAATCCCAGTCCTCTATCTGCATGCACAATCACCAAGTCTCATTAATTCCATCTCCCTAGCAATCTCTTGAGTCTACTCCTTGATCTCTGTGCCACCTCCCCTAACACTAATTCAAGCTGCAATGCTCTCTCACATAAACTGTGGCAACAGTTTCCCAATACTTGAGCATACTAGACTTTCTTCCATACCACAGGACGTACTATACGTCCTATACATCTGATTGTGTTACACCCTTAAATAGCTTAACACCCTTAAGATAAAACCCAAGCTCCTCAGTATGGCTGTAAGTCTCCTCAAGACCTCGCCTGGCTCTCAGAACCTCCATGGGAAGTCACTGTCTCCCTCGATACTACATGTTGACTTTCCTGCTTCCTTTTAATCCTGAGCTTCTGCACAAGCTGTTTCCTCTGACTACACTACTTTTCTCTTGTCCCACACACTCTGGTCTCTGCTGAAAAGTCACCACCTCGGTGGGCCATAATAATCATATACATTGTATATTGACAAAAAAAAAAAAAAAAAAAAAAAAAGTCACCACCTCTGGGCCACCCAACTCGAGGGTGTGGAGGCTCCCTTGTTATGTGCTTACAGGTCATGCTAACATGATACTTATCACATTTTACTCTATGATCTATTTAATGGTTGGCCTTTCCCTGCAGAGGGTGAGCTCTGTGAATGCAGAAACAACCACATCTGCCCTGTTCACCAGTGTAAGCCAGCACCAAGGGTGATAACTCACACGCTATTTATCCCTGTAGAGTATCAGTGGGGTGACTGCTAAATTAGTGACCCCACATAAATGTTCTTTCCTCTAGATGCGATATTTTCCTTCTGCCCAGTTGAACTACTATATATGGATCTTACATTTTTATTACATTATTTCCAATTTTGACCCTAAAATATATTAGTGCATTTTCTAAAGCCCACTAAATTTATTTTAATGAATTTGAAGAACCTACTCAAGTACTCAGTCAATTTTTGCCACATAATTTTGTATCACTATTTTTTCACTTATCATGGACATTCATACCATAAGAATAATGACTTCCTTTTTAGGCAATCAAATGTACTCTTAAGCAAAAAAATATAACGAAGACTTGCTGTGTTATATAATTAAATTATGTATGTTTTAATTGAGCGCCTATAGAAAAAATTGGTAAGGCTAAACAACAAAGTATTAATTATAGATGTTTCTAAGGATGAATTATAAGAGCAAGATAATTTCACATCTTTTCAAAATTTTATTTTATTATGGAGTCCTTAAGTATGAAGTAGCATAGGTAGCTTAAAAAATACACACACACACAGAAACAAAAAAAGTTTTGCTATAATATTAAGTGGAAAAAAACAGGATGCAAAATTTTGGCCCATAAAGGAGTAGGATCCTATATTCATTCCAATAGATTTTGAAAGAAATATATAAAATTCTTCATTGCTATTACAATTCTTGGGAAACTAAGAGTCTACATTGTGGATGATTTGAAAAACATCTTAACGATGGGAATATTAGAGAAGTCTCTTAATCTGAAAGCAGGAGTTTGTAAACCAGCTTTGTGGATTAAATGGCCCATGGCCAGTTTCTGTGTGACCAACAAACTAAGAATGTTTTTAAAATTTGTAAATGGTTATAATAGAAGGAGGAGGAAGAAGGAGAGAAGGAGAACAAAGAAAGAAGGAGAAGAAGAAAAATAAGAAGGTGTAGAAACTGCTTGTGGTCCACAAAGACTAAATGTCTTACTATCTGGCCCTTTATGCAAAAAGTTTTCTGACCCATGATAAAGGATATTTACAAAAACCTACATTGCACTTTATACCCATCACATGTTAATGCCTATCTTCCAGAATTTAAAAATTACATAAGCTTTCTGCTATCACCACCTCTATTCAATATTAAACTAAAGGACTAGACATCCCACAATGAAAAAAGATATAAGGAGTGTAGAAGAAGAAAAATAAAATTCACGATTTTCATATAGCATGAATACATGTATATGCACATGTACATCACACACCCATACAGAATATATATAAAAAATCTATAATAATCTATAGAAATATATTAGGATTAAGGAGTAAATTTGATAAGGTTGTTGGTTAACAAATCAACACATAAAACCCAATTTTTTTATATACCAGCAACAAAGTGTTACAATAATTTTAAATGTTATTTATAACAGCATAAAAATAAATGTTTAGGAATAAATCTAAAGAAAGGTATTCCAGATATTTACAATGAAAATGATAAAGTAATTACATGGAGACATTTTAAAATAAATGCATAAATTGGTATGCAATGTTCATAGATTAGAATGAATTATAGTGCAAAGAAGTCAACTTCATTAAATTGATCTATAGAGTTAATACATATTTAATCAAAATGTCAGTAGATTTTTTTGATCAAAATGTATGCATATTGGTTATGGAATGATATGAAAGTTTAAAAGATTAAGAATAACAAAAATCAATATAATTTCTAGAAGTAAACATAGGGGAACATTTCCTTGCCCTGAGATAAGCAAAGATGTCTTAAACAGAATACGAATAGTGGTAACTATAAAGTTAACGATTTACAAATTCAACTGTGTTAAATTTAGAGTGCAAAGGAAGCCACCAAGTGGGAGAAATTGTTTTCAGTACATATATTCATCGAATGGCTCATATCCAGAATATATAAAAAACTCTGAAATCAATAAGAAAATGACATAGAACCCAAAAGGAAAAAAAAAATCAATAAATGTGAATTGTCACTTCACAAGAAATATCCAAAATGTCCTTTAAATATATCAAAATATGCTATCCTAATTAATTACCAGAGCAGTGAAAATTAAAATCTCAGCGAGTTGTCAGTGCACCTCTACCTCAATGGCTAAAATTCAAAAGCTTGACAACGTGGTGCTACCAAAGATGCTGAGCAACTGGAACACTCAGGAACTGATGGTGGGCATCAAAACTGCTTTAACCACTTTGATCAACTATTTTAGAATTATCTACTCAAGCTGAATGTACACGCACCTCACGACCAAGCAATTTCACTCTCAAGTATATACCCAACAAAACAGCATACACACAACTCCAAAGATATAAGCCAGAATATTAATAGCAGCATTATTCAAAAGATCCCCAAACTGGAAAGGACTCAATTGTCTATCAACAGTGGAATGGATAAATACAGGTCAGTATATTCACAAAATGGTAAGCTATATGCAATAAAACTGAATGAATGAAGGTCACGCCCAACCACATGAATGTCTCTCCCATGTAAAATTTTGAATGTAGGAATATATATGCATAGTAGTTTATTTTTTAATAATTCCACATTTTTCTAACTGAGAAACAAGCAAAACTTTTAAAAAATTATTCCTTTATTTTTACTTGATGTATAATAATTGCACATATTTATGAGATTTGGTGTGATGTTTCAATACATGTATACAATGTGTAATAATCAAATCAGGGTAATTGACATGTTTATCACCTCAGACATTTGTTATTTCTTTGTGGTGAGAACAGTCAAAATTCTCTCTTCTTGCTATTTTGAAATATACCATATATTACTGTTAACTATAGTCACCGTAGAGTGTGGAACTTATTCCTCTCACCTAACTGTAACTTTGTATGCACTTACCAACCTCCCTCCCCAAAGTAGAGAGTAGAATAGTGGTGATTACCAGAGGCAAGGAGGGAAAAGGGGAGGGCAAACAAAGCAACTTTCTTGTGTGTTGGGATGGTGGCTGTCTTTGGGAAGGATGAGAGCAGTAATTGGAAGTGATTAGTATTGGGTCTCATGGCTGGCTTAGCTTCAGCGCAGCCATGTGGAGCCTCCCCACATCCCCCATTTTCCTTTCTTCTCTGGGAACTGAGATTCCTCTCCTGGGAAAGGATAAACATTACTGTTATCATCAAGGGAACCTCTTATGGGTTGTGTCTAGCAGGCTTTAGGCTGGAATACTTTGGACTGAGACAGTGACTAATCAGGAGCCTATGACGTAACCTACCAGATGTTATTGGACCACAAGGGCTGTGTCACCTTGCATATGACTGATTTCAAAATTGCCTATTACTCTGAACCCTCCCTAAAAGTCTTATAACCCCCCTGCTTTCCTTAGTTCAGGGGATCTGATATGGCCTGGTCTCCCCTCCATGTTACTGGAATAAGAGCTTTTGGCTAAAAAAGTGCCTGGCTAGGATCTCTCTCTCTCTCTCTCTCTCTCTCTCTCTCTCTCTCTCTCTCTCTCTCTCTCTCCTCCATCTCACTGAACATAATAATTAGAAGTCCAATATCAGGATGCCCCTAGCTTCTTAGCTCTTGACCTTGGTGATGGTTACATACTTGTGCCTCTATTCACATTGTGGTGATTCAAGGCACACTGCCCTAATGATCTCTGTGTGGGTATGTGTTTATTTTGTTAAGTTTTAGCATACATACAGTGATAATTAGTGAATTATACTTTGTTAAAGTAAAAGTTCAAAAATTATAAGCATATTATTTGGTCTATAATGTTTTTTAAAAAGTATTAAAAAATTGGAAAGAAAATTGTTCCAAAGCCAGTGCTCTGTTTCCTGGGACAACTCCAAAACAGCCAAAGTTTTGCATTATTTACTACGAATGATGGAGTATCCTTCTTCCAGAATAAATGTGGAGGAATAGGAGATTCCAATGAAATATTATAAGCCATGACTTCATTCTTCTGGATCACTAGTGGCAACTGTATCCTTATCTATGAAATTTGCATTGCATCACTCCCTGGCCTGTGTTTTAATAGATGAGAGAGAAATTGGAATGTGTTACATATTCGACTATAAGCAGAAAGTATCTAGAATTACGATTATTTAATATGCATTAGTTTTCTGGAGTGTTTCCCCCTTAAAATAATCAAATTCACAAAAATGTGTCTGTTAAAGGGCTATTAGATTGACAAAAAACACACTTGGTTATTGACTCTGCAAAATGCAGACATGCTCCTGTTGAAACTACGCATCAAATATACTGTTAAGGACAGTATATCGTGTCTCTGGCTCCTCACCCACCCTGATGCAATGTGACACAAACAGCAGGAGTGATGGGGTCTCCACAGCAGAGCCACATGACTCAGTTATTTATCCTGATTGATATAAATTTTCCATTACCCTGGAGCAAAAGTAGGCATGCCCTCTCCATTCTTTTCTATTACAAAAGTTAGTTTGGTTATTGGAAAAAAGAAAAAGTAAGATGACATTTATAGAAAAGACCGCTCAGCATAAAAATGAAATGTTTTTCTAACAGTCTTTCATATTTCCTAGGAAGAGAGACTTTTTTCATTATCCATAAGAGGGGCACATATATCAGACATTTTAAAGGATTTAATTCCCAGCTGTTAAGAGCAAATTTCTACAAAGGGCACATATTACAGAGAGTAGTAAATAAGATACATGCAAATAATTTTATATAACTAATGTGCATGTTTATTATTTCCCATAAACTATGAAAATCACAGTAAGAATGTCAAACTGGCAGAAAACATTGGTATTTGAGAAACTGAGGGAGGTCATGTACATGCGTCTTCATTAAATTACATACTTGTTTATCACCTAAGTTACTTTGCTTGAGAGATTTCATATTAAGATTTATTTCCCCAGGCTGTAAACCATTCTGTTGTGCTCACATCGACTTAATAATTTCTATTGAAGTTCTGTTCTTCTTGGTTTTATTCACCAATGTGTTCAGCAATGATGGAGCTTCGGTCTGAAACAAGAACTTCTCCCAATTCATCAACATCCACCCAAAGCTCCCCTTCTCCAGGGAACTGCTGCTCACTGTTGCAGTGAACACTCCTTATAACTGTCATTAACTCAGATTGTTCCACTTGGCGTTATTCACACAATGTGGAATAGCACAAAATCCTCCAACTGAGAAATGGCAGCCTCCTTCCCAAGACAACCACATTAGGGAGCGTACATTTGTAACCCTAGGAGTTTGCAATCGACAATTTGAGCAAAGTTGCCTTATAAGTTAAATGCTATCCTAGTTTGAGTCTCCACCTGATGCTGTAACAATTATGAACATCATCACTAATGAAGATGCTGTAATGGTTAGATGTTACCAGCTTTTATGCAGCCATGTAGACTATTCTGAAAATACCTAAAACTGAGCAAATGCTTACAAAAAGAAAAGCCTAAATTGAAGACATGCTCAAACTAACTAGTAAATTGAGAATGTAAAAACAAAGAATAACGATAACATTGGACACCCATTAGATGGGCAATGTGAACAGGATGGATTAATTCCAAGAGTTGGTAAAGTTGTAATGAAGTGGGGATCCTTGTGCACTGCTGGAGGCAGAGTAAATCTGTTTCAGCCATTCTGGAGAGCAGATTAGTAGAGTTGTATAAATTAGTGAAATTAAATATATGTATGTTCTTTATCTGCAGTTCCACTTGTGCAATATAACCCAGAGTCACGCTCTCACTGGGCCCTGGGTAAACATGAATAAACAGAATCACCTCAGAACTGTTATTGTTAGTGGGGAGATGGGAGCAAACTAATTTTCCATCAAGAGGGAGTGAGTATGGACATTGGCACAGGTGCTTACCTACTATGGAATGCAGTGCAGCAATTAGAGGTGACAAATATGATGCACATGCAACCACATAGACTCATTTTAAAAATAAAATGCAGGGGTTGGCTGGTTAGCTTGGCTGGGTAGAGCAGGGTGTTATAATAGCAAGATCAAGGGTTGGATCCCTGAACTGTTCAGCTGCCAAAAATAAATAAATAAATCAATGAAAAGATAAAAAGAAAAAAAATGCTGTAACTTCCCAGTTTAATGTCAAATACTGTGAATAACAGGAATTTGAGTCACTGCTATGTTCTTTAGCAGCAAGCACCATAGTCTTCTTTGATCATTTTAAAATCAGGGGTTTATATTTCTACCATATTAAAAATAATTTGGAATCAGAGTACTTTATACTTTCTTAATAACATACTAAAAGTTAGAAAATAATAGAGCAATGCATTAAAATTGAACTGAAGATTGACGTCCACTTCAGTGTTTAGTACAGGTGGTGCTAGTCACTTATGGGGTAAGAGTACAGACATTTTCAAACATGTAAAACTCAAAACAAAAACAAAACTATTGATTATGCACCCAATTGCCAGAATATAAAGGAAAAAGTATTTTACCAAATAGAGTAAATCAAGAAAGATAAAGACTCAGGGCATAGGAAACAGAGACCCATTACAGGAGGGACAAAGAGGAATTCCAGGGAGATGGTGAAAAGAGGGCCTAGTGACAGCCGTGCCCAGTCACAGAGGCACCCAGTTCAGACTGGAGTGGGTCAGCAGATGGAGATTCCTTCAGGAAGCTAAAATGGACAGAATAACTGATCCTTCTGACCATATTGAGAATAAGCATATTAAAACCTAAGCAAAGTAAGAAGCATTACCATTACTAATTCAAGGGAAAACAGTAACAATCAGGAAAGCAAAAGATTCCTTCACCGTGGATGGTCCAGCTTCGGGTCTGCATATTCTTGAATATGAGCAGAATAGGGATATCACAGATGTATGTTATAAATATTGTGAGGGTGGGGACTGGGAAGGGTGTGCAAGTGGTGGGGAAGGTAGTAAAAGAAATCTTAATGAATATCAGCACTTTGGGAACTAGAATAGAATATGCCTAAAAATAAAAAAAAATAAAAAATAAGTAGTGAGATAAGCGTGCTGTTTAGATATTTAAAGATATATACCAGAATAATCAGCTACATGTGTTGAAAACGTTTCTGGGGAGATAATAATGGGAGGAGAGTGGGTGGGCAGAATTTGTCCATTTTCCTGATATGCTTCACAGATCTATTGGTCTATTGATTCTCTAAAAGGTGCAAAAGGATAGCTTTGATGCAACGAATGAGAATGCAGAACAATAAAAATAAGAATGCTAAAGATGGAGCCCAATACTATTTATATGAATTGAAACACACTCACACACACACACATACACACACATGCACACACACACAATCACTGCAGATTTTATAGGGATATTTGCCCTGTTAAAGTTGCAGAAAATGCCTGTGCCTGAGAAGGCTATGATAGGAAGAATCTAGGAGGGGGGAGGAAAAAGCATTAAATTAGTAGCAGGGATTCCGATTCCTACAGACCAGTGATACATTGCATCAGGAGATGAGGAGTGTGGTTAAGTATTTGCACTGAGCCCAATTCCTCCCCAAATAAAAGAAAGGAGGAAAAGATTATCAAACTGAAATAAAAATGAAATGTAAACACCCCGTAGAAAACAGCAGAGCCTCTGGAAAATGCTGTGGACCTCACAGCAGGTTCTGGTTTGAAGAGCCCTGGCCTAATAGGTAAGAGCTGGGGAATAATTTCAACTGGGATTTGAATCCTACTCCTGCCACATGGCATTAGATGACCTTGGACATCTATCTGAGCCTTAGTTTGCTCATCTGTATATAAGCAAAACTCTCAAAAGGAGAGAGTAGAAAACTGTGGTTACTACAGGCAGGAAAGTGGGAGGAGAGGGAGGATAGTGAGAAGGTGGTTAATAGGCATGATATGGTTTCTGTCCTCCAAGTTTTGTATATTAGTAGCTTGATCCCCACTGTGACTGCTACGAGGGTGGGAAATCCTATCACCGTAATTGAAAGGTGGGGCCTTGAAGAGATGATTAGATTGTAGGACAATGCCTAGTGAATAGCTTAAAAATGGTGGTCTGGGGCGTGGTTCTGAGGGCCTAAAAAGGAAGGTGTGTGAGGAGCTAGCTCTCCCTCTGTGCTGCCATTTTCTGCCATGTGACACCCCTGGGTCACTGTCACCACCACCAAGACCCTCACCAGCTGTGTTCCCTGGACCGTGGACTTCAAAAACTCAAAACTGTAAGCAATAAATTTCATTTTCTTACAAAGTACCCAGTTCCAGTTATTTTCTTATAAGCAACAGAAATGGACTAATACAGACATAAAACAGCTAGATAGAAAAAATAAGTTCTGTGGGTGTCCAGTCAAGCTAGGCATCTATAACTAACAATAATTTACTGCATGTTATCAAATGGCTAGAAGAGAGGAAACTGAATACCTTCATCACAAAAAATGATTAAGTTTTGTATGATGAATATGGTAATTAGCCTGATAGATCATCACACTTTGCATACATGTATTTAATATTTAACTCTGTATCCCACAAATATGTATAAGAAATATGTTTCAATAAAAAATAAAATATTCTACATTTATTTCCATTTTGTTTAACATTTACTCATTTTTAATGAGAATAGATGTACTGTGGATTCTCTTTATCTATGAGCCATGAATAAATCTTTGATGCTCAAGTTTTGTCATCTGTAAAACGGGGATGGTGTAATTGAACCTGGTGTTGAAGTAGGAGGTGAATACATGGCAGGTTGTTGTGAAAACCCCCACATTCACTAAAATAGAATTCATATTTTATACACATAAGTTTTGATAACGTGCTGTCATTCAAAAAAAGAAAAACAGGAAATTCATTTTCTTCAACAGTGTAAGCTAATGCATAAGACAGAACTCTCATTGTTATATTTTAGTAAAGAAATTATATCCATAAAAAGAAAGTAATAACTATTCTATATCCTTAAAAGAATTAACTTCACTTGCTCATAATTAGTTTAAATGTTAATGTTTGCATAATGCATGATTTCTTTATTAAAAGGCCATGATAGAAACATTTATTACCCCATTTGAAAAAAGCCTCAGGAAAAATCTTTCCTGCAGCCTCAGATGATTTAAATTTGATCTCCTATACCTTGTCCTACTTTTATACTCTTAACAATAGACAAAATTGTTTGTTTGTTTGTTTAATTTTAAGTCAAACTGTGTTGAGGACACAGGATTGAGTTATGTTGCTATTTTCCGTGTACTCATGGGATTATTTCATCTTTCCTTCGTAATCCCACTGCAGAGGGGATAAAAGACACTACAACATTTATTTCAGATTCATTTATGTGCTATAAGCCTTGATTTTTTCCATTAATCAAACATGTATGCTGAGCAGATATGCCTTCTTGTGTGTCTATCTGTGGTTAATTGCACCACACAAAAAATTCCACAATTGTAAAGAGGACTGGGCAAAATTGAGGTGGGGAAGCCAGTTGAACCAAAGCTCTTCTCAGGAAAAAATGACATTTGTTTTTCCAGTAAATTTTCTCTGATCACAACTGGATAAGGAAAATGTGGTGTATATACATAATGGAATACTACTCTGCCCTAAAAAAGAATGAAATACTGCTATTTGCAGAAATATGGAAGAATATAGAGAAAATCATGTTAAGTGAAATAAGCCAGGCACAGAAAGAGAAATACCACATGTCCTCACTCATAAGTGCGAGCTAAAAAAAAAACATATAATTAAAAAGAAAAAAAGAAAGACACAACCATCAAAACAATATGTTGAACTTTCAAAAGGAGAACAGAGTTTACCAGAGGTGGGAAAGGGGGAGGAGGAGGGGAGGGAAGGGAGAAAATGGTAAAGGGCCATGAAAAACAATTCCATTGTATATTGTTGAACATACTAATTATCCTGATTTGAGCATCACATATTGCACACAGGTATTAATATTCAATTCTGTACCACACAGATAGGCACCATGAACTATGTTACAATAAAAATAAAAATTAAAAAAAAAAAATTCTCTGATCGTCTTACACTAACCTTCGTGCCAGCCTATGGCTATGGATATTAGAACATAACTAAAACACGGTCCCTACCCTTGAGGTTCTCATGGTCTGAAAAGAAGGATTTGGCATGGGAAGAAATAGCCATTGTCCAAAGTAGACACAGGATGAGGAACTGTTGAAGAGAAGAGTGGATGGGACATTAGCCCATGGGGTGAGTAGCCTCATCCTTCCCATGACAAGAGGATCTGGGCATTTGGAGAACATGGGTTTTGAGTTGGGCCTAAAGGATGCTCTTGTCAAGAAGAGAATGAAATTTTCATCTTTGGATGATGAAAAACAGCAAGGAAAAAAATAAAACATTTTCCAAAACAATTTTCGATACAAAAGCATCCTTCACTGATGGGAGAAAGGAAGAGGTTTTCTATTTTTCTGAGCTAACTTCAGTGACCAGAGAAGCCTGAACACTGGATGCATGAAAAGGAATGGCCGAATCATGATGGAGGACCAGAGTTCATGGATGTATGCTTTTATCTAAGTGTCATTTATGAAGGGTTGAGGATTAAATAGTTAGAATTTTAAGTTCGAGTACATTCACACAGCCAAAAAAAAAAAAGCTCTAGGTAGACATATATACCATAGGTATCTCTAAAGAACAAAGTTGATTGAAAAATGTCAGAGAAAAGGATGAGAACAAATACCAATTATGTAGATGAAGACTACAGCATATTCACACATGCACACACACACACACGCGCACACACACATGCGCGCGCACACACACGCACACGCATACACTAAACACTATATTAAGGACATATACATGCTAGAGCTGTGCTGAACTGGAATAGGTATGAGGAAAGGGAATGAAGTAAAGTTAATAAAATAAATAAAACAAGAGTGGGGCCTTGCTTAGACCAATGATAATATGTGCTGTGAACAGACAAGTTTAACTCAATTCTGTACCTGCAGTCCAATTTTTTAATGATAAAAGGAAAATAAATTAATGGCTTAAATTCCCCAGACCAACCGATGTATGTCACCCTGAGCTCACATATCCGGGCCACCAATTAAATAAATTTTCACATGTTAAAGGTCAAGATTCTAGGAGGAGAAAAATGTTGGAATGGGAACGGTAGACTTTAGTCGTGAGAAATTCAGTTTCTTCTAGTATAAACAGAAGTCATGACAAGACCAGAAGTCACAAACTCAAATGCCTACAAGGATCAGGTAGGTTATACAGATGGATAAAACTAACCAGTTTGAAACAGTAGGGAGTGGTGGAGACTCTGGCTCACTGAAGAGCTCTTAGGCCATCTACAGAGGGCAGCAGCTGCCACCTCATCTAGCTGATTGCAGATCTGTGGAATGCAAGCCTGGTATTGCCATTATCTTCAGATTTTTATTTTTATTTATTTATTTTATTATTTTTTTTCCTTTTTTGTCTTTTTACTGACCGGTAACAGGATCGCAACCCTCGGTGTCGCGCCCATACCGGGGACTGGCGACGGGATCGCAACCCTCGGTGTTGCGCCCGCACCGTGCTCAGCCAGTGAGCGGGAACCGGTCTCCACATGAGATCCGAACCCTCGGCGGGAGCGCCGCCACACTCCCAAGCGGCGCACTCTCCAGTGCGCCACTGGGCCGGCCTGAGATTTTTATTTTTAAAGAGAAGTCAGACATTCCATATTTAAAAGGAAATCTCTTGATAGTAAATATTGGTCATGAATGCAAATTTTATTTAAACCATCATGCAAATCGAAGGAAACATATCTGGGATCTTAATACAGCCCATTCATTGTCCTATGTTTGCAAACTCTGACTTAGGGGAATGCTTTGAGTCTTTCTCTGCTTCTCGTAGCTGACATGCTCCCAAATGCTTGTACACCATGCCTGTGGGTATGCACTGATTTGTTAACAAAATTCTGTTTATAAAGTGTTTTAGGTTAGATGTACTAGAAACATGTAAGATGGAGAATCCCTGGGCAGAGTTCTCCAGAGCAGCATCTGGGAGGGAGTCGGAGGGGAAGGATTGAGCGGAGGAGGGAACAATCTGTTTTTGAGCTACAGCACCACCCCCAGCAATTGATAGCAGAAGAGAGGGTCTGGGGAGGCCCAACAGCTGGCCTCAACCCACCCTGTCCTCTTACCAGGTTCTTGACTCTGCCACAAGAAAGAATTCAAGAGCAGAGTCACAGCAGAAAGTGAGAACAGGTTTAATGTAATGAATAAAAGATTCAGATTTCACAGAGAAAGTTCAGTATAGTTCCAGAGACTGAGCAGGTCCCACACCAAGTTTAATATAAAAGTAATAAATACACCTTCATAGACAAAGTGCACGCTGATTCTAGAGTGAACAGCAGCCTGCTAAAGGCAAGTTTGATCAAAAAGAGAGAAATACACACCTCAGGTGACGTTCAGGAGGACCCAGAGACAGTGAGCAACAGCCCCACCCTCTGCCAGGATTCCACTTTTGTAGTTTCACTATCTAATACATATTCATGCTACCTAATTAATATTCAACTAAAGGGTGGTTACCAGTTATGTAACCTGGTCTTGCATATGCTCAGTTAGTCTCTTTTAGAGCATGCTCATTGGTCAAATTCTATCACATACACCAAATATATTTGAATAGGCTTCCAGTGGGAGGTCATTCAAAGGGATGAACTTATTTTTACTGAGTGTGCTCAGTCAGTGAGCTGCACGCTGTGGTCTCAGTCTCCATGAACTGGTACCAAAAACAGGTGCTACACTTCACTGAAGCTCAGGACTCAGAGGCGAGGCTTGAGTCTTGGAGGAGTGGTTTCCCACCCAGGGGAGTGGCCTGCAACACAATCCCAGGGGGACTGAGAACCTCCTATTTCACAGGAAGGTTCTGGAGCTGGGCAGGCTCTTCAGAGTTGCCCTGATCAAGGCAGCAGTCCAGGCCTTTATAGAACTCCCTCTGCCATCTACCCTCACGGGATACTGGCTGCTCCACTGATGGCGTGTAACTTTGAGAAATAGTTTTCTTTAGCCAGAGAAATTCCCAGACAGGGACTCAGCTCTAAGCTGTCTGCAGCTAATGCTTCTGGTAACTCCAGCTTAGGAAATCTGGGTGGGTATTACAGCATCCACTATGTGTTATGCCCATATATAAGGTGACCAGTCCATTTTTTAATTCTAAGTATAATGTTTTAAAAGTTGTTGAAGGGATACCTGCACTTCCATGTTCACTGCAGCTCTGTTTACAACAGCCACGATATAGAACCAACTTAAATGTCCACTGACAGAAGACTGGAAAAGGCAAATGGGGTATATATACACCATGAAATACTACTTTGCCATAAAAAAGAATGAAATTCTGCCATTCGCAACAACAAGGATGAGCTTGGAAAAACTTAGGTTGACTGATATAAGCTAAGCACAGAGGGAAAAATCCCATATGTCCTCACTCATAAGTAGGAGGTAAGAGAGAATGGAGGAAGGAAAGAAAGACCATCATGGTGCATTGGATTTGTAGAGGGAAAGAGCATACCGAGGGCTTCAGAGTGTGGGGGGTGGGGGACAAGGGAGGAGGAGGGAGGTCGGGGATTAACTGAGTGGAGGAAACGGGGAATAATCATAATTTGTGGTGTTGGGCATGCTGATAGTATTGATCTGACCGTCTCATCTTGGGCACAAGTGGTGATGGTCAGCTTTGTATCCACGAATATTCATAACCAATTAAAAAAATAAAAGATTTTTGGGGGCCAACTTAAACATGTAAAATTTTAGAGATATAGATAAAAAAGTCAAACAATCCACACATGTAATTTACTTAGTTTCATGTGTGTGTAGGGGATCCATGCTCCTGTTAGGGTTTTTTGTGTTTTGGATGGGCCTGAAAATTAAATTGATGTAAGACACATCAACAGGAGAAAAGCATATACTGGTATATTTTTAATTACTTCATTCTTTTAGAGTCACATATATACAAAGAATTATGCATTTTTACTCACATTTTATAAAACAATTTTTTTCACATCCTTTCCATGTATATTTGAGGTCAGTGTACTTTTCATCAGTCTTAGACTCATCAAAGTCATTTTTAGGTGTATTAGTCTTACTTTTTGGTGATTCGAGGAAAAGCCTTTATATAATTCTCTTCTGAAAATACTATTTCCAGCCACAGATACCCATCTTCATTACATTAGGGCATTTTTCACCCATTTTATCTCACCTTAAACAGCTGCTCTTAAGAGGTCAACCCCCAAATAATCAAAAAATCTATACTGAATATCTCTGCCTTACTTTGTTACTGAGAGGGTCAGCTGAATGGTGGAAGCTCCTAAAAATAGCACTGACTGATGTCATTTTGGACTAATGCTTTTTTCTTTTACAATCATATAAGAGACTTTCCCAGGGGTAATTTTGTGGGAACCACATCTTATATTTGTTCAATACCATCACCCCACAATGGATAATAACCCACAGGAGTGTTTCCTATGGAGAATCATGGATCTTTGCAAACTCTAATTTCCTTTCTGATGCTATTCTGCTAAAATGATGTCCTGAAATTCCTGGGCATCACTCCAACAAGGTTTGGAAATAGAAAACCTGTGCTGTGAAGGTCCTGAAAATCACTATATTCTTTTCTTGTTTCAGTAAAAGGCCACTCACTTCCTAGTTCTGCATGGTCTCGCAAAGGAAACACTGTGACATTTATATAAGCATAGACCAGCTGACTGTCATGAGTATTGTGAAGCTACATTGGCTCCAGCTTGAATCTGAGATCCCTGGGAATTTCTAAAACTCACCTACGTGTTTACCTTTTCTCTGATATGCTCAGATCCCCTAGGATGTGTCTAGCTCTCCAACTTTCACAAGCATGAAGAAGATGCTTCATTTCAATCTTTCCATTAATGTCTTTCTATTCCTGTCCCCTAACACTTACCTCCTTGCTACCACCTGAAATTTTAAGGATATTGTAAGGTCACTGAGGAAGGAGACGCCAGCCAGGTAAAGGAAGAAAAGATTTTATTAGCAAGCAGCAAGAGGACCTGCCGAGCTGAGCCAAAGGACGGTGTCAGTGCTGGGAGGCAGTTGGGTGTCTTCTTTTATAGGGATAACATTGGAATCTCCCTAGCCTAGAAAGATGGTCACAGTGTCCCACTCCGGATACAGCCCATTCATGGGAACAGAGACATGGAGAGAGAGAAACCTTGGACTAGCCAGGGGAAGCAGATACAATGTTACACTCCAGGTAAGCTCCCTCGGCCTGCTCGTGGGAACAGGGACTTAGGGAGATAGAAACTTAAGAGGAATGAAACTTAGAGAAACAAAACCAAAGGGCAGGGGCTTTCTAAAACTCAGGTTTTCAGTTCCGGGGACCTAACAGTATATGCCTCAAAATGGAAAATGTAAAAACTGAAGTTAGATAAATATTGATGTGAGAGTTCTGTGCTTAAAAAGTTTTGATTGAAACAAAGCAAGGGCCACTAAGTATTTATTCTCCTCTCCCTACACTCTCAGATGACCAGTCACTTTAAAGGAAATTCCAAATAACTTCAAGATACCACAGCTTCTGGGTTTATTTATTTGGTTTGTGGAGCACTTGACTCCTGTTCCCCAGCAGAGCCCTTCTCAGATCCTAACCAGCCAGATGATTCTCTTGTGTTAATGCTGTAAAGAAGCTTTACGTAGAGAAATGCTGCTCGGACACCAAGGAACGTGGTCCCAGGGACAAAGGATAATGATAAAGAATCTCCTTGTGCTCTAATAGAAGCACCATCATATTATTATTAACTAATGGGAACAATGAAAACCTGTCATAAAGTGAACTATCTTTAGAGGTAACTTGAGATTCACCTGCATTAATCCGAGGGTCAAGGCCAAAAGTTGCATTAGTCATAAAGGTATTTTGTAGGATTAAGCTGCCCTCAGATCAAAGTGTGTTCTTAAGAGAATGGATTTTATTTATTTGTTTTTTGCTGTTGGCTATACTCAGAATCAGATTTTTGTTAATCTTATTGTTTTGTGAGTACAAGCAGTTTCCCACGTAGAAACAGGAATGTGAAGTCTGAAGTGATTTTCAGGTTCTTATTGATTCAAACACATGAGATGTGACTGGCAGCTGCTCTCTTGGCATTGATCTTAGAAATGTCATATGAACATGTCCTGCAATCTAAGATGACTTTATTTGCACTCTCTGCTCCAGGGAGAAAAGTCATAGACATTTTCTATTCATTTATGGCCATATATAAGACTTAACCCAATTTTCAAACACAAAGGTCAATTTATCAAATACAAAGTTAAAAAATTGCTTTCCTATACAATGTGAAAGTGCTGGGAGTAGGAGATTTTCTAACAATTCATTCATGAGACCAATCTAGAATATATCATTGTGAACTATTGTACAAACACATTAAAACTGTACTTTGAAAAGAATTCAACCTTTGTAAGATGAAGAAAATTCGATTCAGGCATACAAGCAAGCATTTTAGATATTTCACGTTTTTCTAAATGCTATAAATCAAGCATTCACTTTAAATAAAATAAGTTTTGGAGGGTATGCCAGTCATTCAGCTCAAAGGAAAAGAAATCAGAGCCAAGAAATATAGATAAAAATTTAGATTGATTTTTGAGCTAGCTTTTGTATAGATTCTTCCATGCTCTACTTGGTAGGTATCAACTTTGAAAATGATGAAAATGTTGAAAAACATAAATGCTTGTAGTAATGTTAAATGGAAACTTAGTAGATGAAAAAGACAGTAGACACCATGTATTATTTATCTGGGAAGATTTCTAGCACATATCACAAATATCAAACTTATTGTTTTTTGAATGAATGATAGATACCAAAATATATGTATAAATCAGATAAAATTAAAGGAAAATTAGAACATTAATGGGAAGGCAGTTAATACTGGGTAAGCCATGGAGACAGGTTCTAATCCTGGTCCTGCAACTAGCTCATAATTTAATGTTGGAAACATCACAGTCTGAGTGTCAGTTAAAACCTCCATACAGTAAGCCTGTGTGACCTATGAGGCACAGGATCTTCATGTTATGATGCCCCAGGGCAGTGATGGGTTTGTGGATACTGATTTAAGATTTTGAGCTGATGCTGTGACTCAGGAAACTTTTTGTAGCTCCATTTGTCTTGTTTGACCAAGAGTTTTTTAATAAAAGGGGAGGGGAATAGGGTGAGACCACTCAATTAGATTTTGTAGTTTCACTTTTCAGAAAATTAATTCAGGAAGAATTAATGGAGCACCAATGGTGTGAAATAGGACAATGGAAACTCTTTCAGGACTCAAGGACAAGATGGTAGCAGATTGTCATTGCTCAAGCTATATTAATGAATATGAATGATCCTAGTTTCATAACACTAAGATTAGGAGTGAGAAAGACACATCCTTTCTTTAATTCATTCATACCCAAGATCTTAATCAACTCCCACTTTTTCTGGCATTGTGCAGGGCACTGGAGACATAATCATAAGTCTGCTGTCTTGAAGGATCTTGAATACTGACATTCTAATGGTGGCAGAGAAAGTAAAGAGTAGTTTCAGATAAAGTAGTAATGATTATGAGAGAGGTGTTCACGGGTTGAGGTAAAAATAGGAGTGCAGCAAATGCCTAATTCAACCTAGCAAAGTGGAGGTGGAAGGGGAGAACGTGAAGATCACCATGGAAGATTTCTCAGAAGATACGAGGACCAAGCAGAATCCTGTGCCAAGTTTAGCCCAATGAAGAAGCTGTAAAGTGATTTGTAAGTGGAGCTATCAACCAGTGAAAAGTCTCAGAGGTGTACATCTCCTATGTGAACAGGGAATTAAAAGTTATCTCAGTGTCTTTGAAGCGTTGCTGTAAAGATATGAATGGTGAGAGATATGACTATGTACATAATGAGGGCTGAGATACATGAGATCCTTATAGAACTAGTTTTACAGTTGTGAGAATTACATTTTATGTTTCTTTTAGCTTTATTGAGGTTTGATTGACAAATAAAAATTTTGTATTTTTAAGGTGCACAATGTGATGATTTAATATGCATATACATTGAAAAATGATTGCTAGTATCACCCTTATTAACATTGCATCATCTCACATAGTTACATTTTGTGTGTGATGAAAACACTTGAGATCTACTCTTAGTCAATTTCAAGTATGCAACATATTATCAGTGGTAATAATCACCATGCTGTACAGAACTTATTCATCTTATCACTGCAAGATAATTAAATTTTAAAATGCAAGTGATGTTTTGGGCTGAGCACCTGGAAGAAATATTAGCTGTTGCTTGTAATAATATTGATAATGATAATGTTAAGAGGAAGGAGGGGAGAAGGAAAAACAAAGAGGAGAAAGAGAATGAAAAACATGAGGTTGTTTTTATATTTCAAAAGAAATAAAAGGGAAGTTTATGTTTTGGACATAGGAGGAAAACCCAGCTCAGAATTACCTATTACATCTCCACAGTAAACAAATTTTTAAGAAAATAACTGGGCAAAATATACAAAACACATATTCTAGAATTGGACAATGTGCAGAGCAGGACACCTGAGGAAAGGAAAACAAACGAGACTTGTCCCGTCCCTCCCATCCCCATGTTCTGGGCTGCAGGGCAGAGCGGGCAAACCCAAACAGAGTCTTCCATTCTCACAGAATGGAGGAGACAAAGATTGGTATTTGTAAAGGCTGAGGTGCCATTTCAGGTATTCTGCCTCACAAGTTCTAGACACCAGCCATGGTGAACCCATGGGGCATTCCTTGGTGATGAAAGAAGAGCCACACCTTAGAGCATTTCTTTATGTGGCGAGCCAGTACAGGGACCCAAACCCTTGACCTTGGTGTTACAAAGCTGTGCTCTAACCAACTGAGCTAACCAGGCAGCCATCACTATGGAAGGAGAGATAAATTACTTGCAGATTAAAGGATACTTAACCAGATCCCCATACCAGGCAAATGCCAAACAGAAAAGGGGTGGGGTAGGGAGGGAGGATATGTAAGACAAGTCCTAAAGTATATCAGAAACAAGCCTCAAAAAAATCAAACTGATGTGTAAAGAATGAAGTCCAACATTCTATAAGAAATGCAGAAAACCTAGCACACGTGCATAAAAAATTCAAACTGTGTAGCTTACCATTAAAAAACTGCTAGACAGCAGGGAAACATGACTTAAAAACAAGAAGAAAATAAATCAGTAGAAACAGACCCATACATGATAGCAATGATGGAATTTTCAGATAAGATGATTAAAAGAATTATAAACATCCTGAGCACACTCAAGGATTTAAAGAAAAATCTGAATGTAATGAGAAGATAAATGGGATATAAGTTAAACTGCATTGTACTGCCTCAAAGGGCACAACCTCTGTATTCTGTTTTGGTTTTATTTTACTTTATTTTTTTAAAGGAATGTTTCTTTCTGTACTTTATTTTGCATCTTTTTCTTTGTAAGTGTGTTGTAAGGCCCCATAGAAGACCCCAAAGGAGGCACTCCCTAAAACATGGTGCTTTTCTCTTCCGGGTCCTAACAATCTCACCAGTGCCAAGGTGCAGCCTATCAGAAATCATTACCCACCCCCGGCCAATCAACTACCGCCCCGTGTACTAACCACCCTCTCCCGGAACCCAGCTCTATATAAATGTATGCTTCTCCCCCAAATAAAGCAGAACTTCTCCGGTGAACTGTCAGCTCGGGTCCTGTCGTTCTTTCATTGGTGCCGAAACCCGGGAGTAGCTCACCAATTACCTGAGGGGACTCCTTCTCGGACCTCCTTCACTCTCTTGGCGGTTCCCTCTGCTGACGCTTCGCCCTCGTCCATTTTCTCTGGCACTGGCTCTCCGCACCCACCACCGCTCACCTAAACGTAAGTCTCTCTCCAGGGGTGCCATCTTAGGCTGGGCTACCGTAATTGTCTGGTATCCCTCTGACGCCCGGCCCTAAGACAGAGAATACACCCCACCACAGCCTTCAGGGCACTGGGAAG